>NC_141284.1:2622764-2722764 GCF_037954325.1 Fistularia commersonii
CCTGAGCCTCTCATCCTTTTCTTCAGCTTCTCGTGGACCCCACGGTCCTTCAGTCCTCCGGGAATTGATGTACGACGCCTTTTTTTTTTTTTTTTAATTTTTCGACTGTACCCTCGCCCTCCTCGTGCGTGATCTCAGTTGAACAGCGCCGGCGCCACCACGTGGCCGCGGGCCGTGCCCGGCGAGCGTCAGGTTCCTGTAATGCGTCCCAGACGTTTGTAATAAAGGCTCTACGGCGGGTCAGAGACGACATATTGACTTCATCACGGCATCGGTCACGGATGGTAATTGCTCAGTTAGCGCTCAGTAATCTTTTTCGGTCTCGCCGCCGCCGTCATCTGACGGGTGGATGTGGTGGCTGATGACTCCTCCAAGAGGAAAAATTTTTTTTTCTGTGCTTTTAATTCTGTTCGGCTCGTGATCATCGCGGTGTATATGTCTGCGTTCAATAGATAGAAGCATTTAAAAAAAAGAAACACAAAAATTGTAAAAACAGTATGGGAAAAAAAATAAACCAAAAATCCTATATATATATAATATATTGCAAGAATTATGTGTGTGTGTGCGTGTGTGTGCTGATCAAAAATAAAATGTAGCAGGTATAGATAATAAAATGCATAATTGTATTAATAGTATATAAATTATATAGTAAATACTCCCAACCCAGTTCTTCTTCCTGGTGATGGTTCTTTTATTTTATCGCCGTGTGTTTCCTCCCTCCGCGGCGGTGTTTTTGTCATGGGTGACGCGGGAAGGGGGGTTGTGGGGGGGGATTGTTTACGTATTGTCTTTCACCGCGCCTTCAACATCATATGGAAACATTTAAAAAAAAAAAAAAAGAATCAACAAAAGAGAGAAAGGAGTGCGTTATGAATGGGAGTCTGCAGTTCGAGCTCGGGGTTTGACAGGAAGACGAACCACAGCCTCCGGAGGCTGGAGGTGTGTGTGTGTGTGTGTGTGTGTGTGTGTGTGTGTGGAGGGGGGTGGGGGTCAGGACTAGCAAACAACTTGGAGAAAAACAATCGTGGGGGTTGCGAGCTTCATCTTGGTGGCAGTTTGGGTCTCGGCTCCGGATGGAAATCTGCGGCCCGAGAAACAATAATAAACTCCCTGTGCTTGATTGACAGCTATGGGGGTTTGGGAGGGGCGGTTAGAGCGGGGGCACTTCGATCAATCAATTAATCAATAAATAATTAATTTTCCGAAGAGATAATCCACCCTTTTTGCATCGTTAGCTTAGAGGTTTGTTTGTTTTGCACTGAGAAGCACCAGAGAGGGGGCTTTTCATACTGATTGAAGTGGGCAGGGCCTCAAGCAGTGAGACTTTTGAGCTCTAACATATATTAATTATAAATAATAATCGAAATAAATAATCATATAAATATGAGCAAAAAAAAATCTGCCTCCCCCACGTTTGTGCATGCATGGTATAGTCCAACACCCCTTTTTTTACTGTGACCTTTGGATTCTTCTACTTCCTGTTTGTCTGTGGGAGAAAGAACGTGGGTTCATCCCTGGAACTGTTAGCATGTCCCAGCTATACGTGCTAATGCTAAACTCTAATTCTAATTTGTCACACTTGTTGTATTCAGAGTGGTTAAATCTTCATCGGGGGGTCGTGACCTTTTGCGCTCAGGATAAAAATAGGAAGTTTTGATATGTGACTAGTGTGCGATGCTAGCCAGCTAGCTGGGCGGCTAATGAGGCTCAAGCTAGCTGTTAGCCCTAAGCTAACAGGAAGTGAAACAGGTGTAATCCCGAGAAGCACTTTCACACCTTCATGAATATTTTTACTACATCATGAAATTTCAGGAAGACAAAAAAAAGTCTGCAGCTGAAGACTCACACACACACACACGCGCAAACACACACACACACACACACCCTTGCCCACAACATGACTCATTTATCACTAATTTATTACCAATTTAAACTGCGGTTTTATGGACTCGGACGGAAAACTCGTCTCACTTGCTGTGGAAAAAAGACTTCGATGTTTTTTTAAATTCACAGTTAGAAAGAAAAGCAAACAAACCCAAGTTGTGTTTTGTGTTTATTCATATTTTAACATGTCCAATGGCAGTTTCTCTGCATCTTTTAAGTTAATGGCTCGAATTCGAAAAAGATATACATAAAGAGAAAATTAGCAGCAATTTAAACATTTTAGAATATTTTATAATCTAAATTAGGAATGACCTGGAAATGGACTAAACACTGAGCAAAGTAAAGATAAATGATTTCATTGGTAAGTTTAGATAAAAGAACAATATCATGATTAGATATAATCAGATAATGACTCCTGATTTTTTTTTTTTTTTTTTTAAATATTAGTGGATAAAAGAAATTTTAGGAAACAGGAACAGCTCATCCCTCGGCAGAGTTTATAGTACCTTTGTAGTTTTGAAAATATTCATATTGCTGGATTATTGATAGATGATTTCTTTATTGCGTTATATAATTGATTTTATATTTTTCATTTTCTTGCTCACCTCTTGTGTCTGAAGTGAAGGCCGCCGCTCTTTGACCTTTGACCTGGGTCAACAGGAGCGTTTTCCTGACGGGCAGCAGAACCAAACAATCACCACGACCTGAAATAACATCCCATAATAATAACCGAATCTCACCGTTAACATTCAGTAATATACCGCCATTACTTCTCTGACGTTGCCATAGCGATCTGTACATTAACTGCTTTGTCACAGATACCGTGTTTATCGTCTGTGATGTGTGTCTTTCTGTAATCTGTTTTTTTTATTTTTATTTATTTTACACACACACACACACACACACACACACACACAGAGTTGTTATTTGTATCAGTGTTCTTCACACTACTAATCCACACACACTCACACGCATTTATTTTTATAATTTGCTGTAATCTCTGTTAATTTTAGAAATGAACTAATCTGTCTCATACACACACACACACACACACACACACACACACACACACGCACAAAACCGGTCGTTCATTCGTCTTCTGACCCAAGAGTGTGTTTTGATGAAAAACCTGCAGGATTAAAAATACAAACTAAATTCAAAAAAATAACTTATTATAATGATTATTGTGATTATTATTATCATTACTATTATGATTTCTACTCTTACTATTGTCACTCCCATTGTTGATATTGTTATTACTGTATTACTATTGTAATTTCTATTATTACTATAGTTATAACTACTATGGCTATGTTATTACTATTATTACCAGTATTCCTAAGACATGTTTATTCTCTGCTTCAGATTTAGACCTCCCGTGCCTATTTGATATTTATTTTCATGAAATTACAAACCACTTCGGTTTGTTTCTTTTCTCACAGAACCATAATAGTTTTGATCTGGACCGGATTTAAGTTTGAATTTACGGTGATGGGATCGAGTTTCGGCCCCCCCGCCTCCCGCCGAGCCTCGGCCTGGAAGCCGAGCAAGATTTACAAACTCTGATTAATCACCCGCTCACTTTTTATTTTTCTATTTTCTTTTATTTTACCGTGAAAAAAAAAAACACAAAACCTAATCTGTTTTCTACTGGCTGCTGTTTTTATTTATTTATTTATTCATTTGTTTTATTGAATTAAGAATCTGTTTCTGATCAATACATTTTAAGGTTAAATCTGTTTTTGTTTAAAAAATAGAAGAAGAAAAACTTCACGGGAGAAAAACCCCAATGTGAATTTTGGCAGGAAACTTCAAATCAGGGCTCCCTCTTTTTTTTTTTTTTTTTTTTTTTTTTACTTTTTTGCTGATTCCTTCGTTTTTGTTTTTTAGTTGTTTTTTTTTTTTCTCTCTGACGGTTTTTCTCTCCGTCTCCGTCGGAAAGGTTTTTCCAGGACGGCTGATTGGAAGTCGTCCTCAGAAACATTATCTCCGCTCGCTGTTACGAGATTCGCCGTTGTTGTATAAACATGTAATTACCAGGAGACGCGACAAACCCAAACATCCTGCAGCCCGACCCGAAAAAAAAGGGAGGGAGAGGCGGATCTGTTCTGTAACTGGGTTTTGCTCCTCCGTTCTGAGAAAAGGTCCCGTCCTGGGCCGCCTCCAGTTGGCGCCGACCGCCGCGTTTTTCAAAATAAAAGCATGACGGAAACTGGAAAATCATCCAGCCGTGTTTTATTTGTCTTTTATCATTTTTTCTGGAAAACTCTTTTTTTTTTTTTTTTTTTTTTTTTTCCTCTCCACTTTTTATCCCGAAGGACGCCGAAGCGGGGCGCAGGTACCCCCCCCCCCCTCCCCCCAGGCTCTCCGGGCTCCTGATTGGCCGGCGCTGGCGGGAAACCGGGGGCCGATTCCCGCTAACGAGGCCCCTGATTGGAAGCAGACGGGGACCTCGGCGGGCGGAGATGATGGAGCGCAGCCGCCTGGCAGCACCGCCGTGTCGTCCACATCCCGCCTCCCCACTTCTTTAAACTCATTTAACCCCTCGTGACCCCGAGTCTGATGAAGGTCGGGCGGGTTCTCGAGCGGTTGCCGGGACAACGGCCGCTTAAAAACAAAGTTTGATCTACAGAGAAAATGGAGGGAGGGCTTTCTATAAAAATAAACAAATGTATAAATCAATAAATTTTATATTTTTCTCACATTTCAGAAAACGATTTTTAGAAAGCGCTTTTCTTAATTAATCGTTAGATTATAATCAGTTAGAATAATTACCAATATGTTGTATTTGATATCATTATTATTGAAGTTATGTATAAATTTAGCATAATTTTTCAAAGCAACTAGAAGCATGTAGTGCTGTTCACACACACACACACTCAGTGCAGGCTGTGCGTGGCGCCACACACACGTTGATCAGCATTCTAACCACCCCGAAAAAATCTAAATAAATACGAGCAAACCCGGCGTGACGTTTGTAAAACATTAGGAAAAGACTGGATGAATGGACATGTAGCCATATAAGCTTCCAGCTGTGTGTTTGCATCGCTGCGTTTCTCACACACACACGCACACACACACACACACATATACACACACAGCATGAAACACACACTCAGCCATGCAGCTGCTTATGTAACATAGGAAATTAAGGCAGTGACATAACAACGAAGACCAGATGATTCTGTATCCATTTCCTCACATCTCTCTTCAGTCTCCACTTGCCCTTTTTAATTTTAGTTAATTTTTTTATTTCTTAACAACCGTTGGAGTTGTGTTCCTCAAAGAGCCTCAAAGACCACAGAGGCCATGCTAATGCTAGCTGCTAGTTTTGCCTTGCGAAGAGGATATTAGCTTAGCATGTTGGTTGTATCCTGCGGCTGGGTGAAGCAGCTCGCACAGACCTGTGTGTGTGTGTGTGTGTGTGGGGGGGGGGGGTACGATGCCACTGGTGCTTGTTTGTAGCATTCTGCTAACAGACGGCTAGCAGGGGGCACCTGAGGTGTGATGTCATACCTTTCGAACCATTCTATTGGTCGAATGGAGATCATTTTGAATTTTTTTGTTCAGAGGACAAAATCCCCGCCCCTTCGCTGTGACCTTTGACCCCATCTTCTGCATGCTAGCAGCCTGCGGCACTGGTAGTGTGCTAAATTAGCTCACAGTTTGAAATGAGGTTGCCCCCCCCGCCAACACACACGCACACACACACACACACACACACACACACACACACACACACACTCACACACATAGTCGCTTCTCATCCTGTCAACTGATGGTTCAATGCAGCGGAGCCTTCGGGCGCCGCTCGCCGCCACTTTGATTCCTGTCCTCAGACAGACAGCAGAAAAGGAGGACATGCATGCACGTGCGCATTCGTGCAAGCTCACACACACACACACACACGCACACAGACATTGTGAGCGTGCACATAAATGGATGTGTGAGCAGTCACGTGGAGACCACAGGTCCCAGCATCTCCCATCCATATGAAATATTAGATAATTTCTAAAAATGGAGGACATCATTTCTGCAAAATTCTGATATAATAGGAGAAACGCAGATTTTAGAAATAATTAAACTGGCGGTTTCATTTCTGCAGGGACAGGATTCCCCCTTGAAATCAATGCAGACATGGCTAGAGCTCTCTTTTAAATAAATATTCAGGAAAATGTTAATTGTCCCGCCTTTATATTTATTTTATTTTATTTTATTCAGGTTGAGTTACATTTTATTTATTCATTTATTTAATTTACTTTTTTTTTTTTTCTCCTCCAAATTTCGAGGGAATCGAAAAGTGCTTCGGCACACCGAGATCGGGTCCCGTCAGGTCGCCGTGACAACCGCTGATGGAAGCGCGTCGTATTCATACGACACCCACCCGAGGATTTAGCGCTGGCTTTTCTCGCTGCGCACGGCGTGGAGTTTCGCTTCCAGAGGCGGAGGTCGGGGAGGCCCGGGTCCGACGCCGTCCTCCGTCGGCGCTTGTGTGTCTCCATCTAATGGGCGGAGCGGGTACTGATGGCGGCGAGGACGGCGGCGTGTTTTCCCTACCGCCATGCGTGGACTTATACCTATTCCCGCTCCTTCACCCTCCCCTCTTCCACCTCTGGCGTCTGTCTGTCAGCTGGGCTCCAGTCACAGAACCCACGTCTTGCTTTTCTTTCCTTTTCTTTTTTCATCCCGCTCTCGACGTGGAGGAGAAACAGAATTTAGAGAAAAAAAAAAAAACGACAACGCGCTCACTTTGTTCTGAAGCCTGGTGTTTTGACCCACACACACACACACACACACACACACACCTCACTTTTTTCCCGTACGGTGAAAAAATGAATCCAAGCGCAGCGCCAGAATTTCAGGGCAAGATTGGGTTACACTACTTCCCAGAGTGGAAAGCGGCTTAAATATATTTATATATGTATATAAATATATATATATGTATGCATGAGGGTCGGCCATGACAGTTGGCAGTTGGTTCAGTCCGGGGTGAACCTGATACCATAATTTAGAACCGGCATAAACAGAGAAATGAGACGCAGGCCCGCCGCTCCCTCTGATCCGCAGGCCTGGGAGGAGAGCGGGCATCCCGACGGCGAGCGCTGCGCGGCGCCCGCCGCACGCCGTCCTGATTAGACGGTTGTTTACCCCGAAAGGACGCGGATGTTTGGCCTTGCCGGCCATGTGTCGGCCCGGGAACGCGTGTTGGTGTCGGCCCGGGAGATGTTGCCGTAACGATGCGGTGTTTAGAAGTTTCGCTGACTCGTGTGTGTGTGTGTGTGTGTGTGTGTGTTGACGTCCGTCCCAAGGATCTGGATGTGTTTTTGCGCTCCCCGCCTGGGTTCCGTACAGAGATCCAGCGGTGTAAACCTCTCCTGATAAACTCTAACAGCCGCCGGCGAGCGAGTGCGGGGCCGCGGATTAGCTTAGCACGATGTTTGCCCGCGCCATCTGAACCGATCAGGTGGTTTTAGCGTGACTGACCGACTCACAACCGACTCACTGACTCAACAAATGGCATTTAGCTCCAAATTCTCAACCCACTCATCTAGCTATTTAGCTTAGCATATTGACACACTGGTTAAGTCAGTGATATTTGACCGACTTATTTGCTTATTGACTGACATGAATTGACTGATTAATTCTTTTACTTACTCACTGACCTACTTGGTACATATTTCAGTCATTCTTAAAATGACAAAATGACTCACGAGTCAGTCACTTATGTCTTGTTGACATTTTTGGTGTCTAATTTTTCTACTTTCTCTTATCATTTAGATTTCTTAGCCACGTGAACATTGTCGTGTGACCGCTGGCTTAATTCTCTACATTTTAGTTTGTCAGTTTTCCTCTCACGTGATTAGTTTGTGGCATTGTATGAACACACATATGGTTTGACCGACTGATTTAAGTTCTCACAATTTTTCCCAAATGTCTTACTGACTTAATATGTTCATGAATTGCAAATATGTCACTTACTTTACTCACTTACTAACTTCTTTTTCAACTCGCTATGTGACTAAGTGATGTAGCAACTATTGTAGGTTGTGTTATTTATTATCTTATTTACTTTTTGACAATTATTTATTTTTAATTATATATTTTCCCATTTAATATGTGAAAATATTTATTTAAATATATGAATATATTATTATTATTTCTGTCATTTATTAATTATTTTATCATCACCAATCCTTTTTATTATTATAAATAGTAGTAATTGTATTCTTCTTCTTATAATTATTATTATTATTATTATTGGTATTATTGTTATTGCAATCATTCACCAACTTAATAATTTCTGTACTCATTAGCTTCGAAAGTCTCTTTCTTACACAAAGACCCAGACTATCAAAGTTACCCAACACTGACTTTCTCAGTTAAAATAAGATAATATTTTGCCTTTTTTGATTCCCATGGGGGAAATGGGTTTGTCACACCAGCGCAACAATAATAAATATGAACATAAATATGAATAGAGAAGGAGGAAGACAACAATAAGGATAGGAACAGATCAGAGGGGATAAAAATAAACAATGACAACAAAAGGGATAAAATAAAAATAAGAAAATAGATAATAGAATGACAACAACGAGGATAAATTGTTGCTTATCGCTTTCATGACTTATTTAGTGACTATATCATTTAGTTACGTAACTAGTAAAGTCATATGTCCGGTGTTAGCACTGACAGCTAGCGTGTTTGCTAGCGTGTTTTCCTTAACAACTGACTGAATTCCCGCGTGATTCACTCAGAGGATCGTAAATGTATTCATTTTTTTTTGCGATTCATTTCCGAAAAAAGTCCAAATGAAACGGCACCGAAGTAAAAAAAAATACTCGGCTGTCTGCCGGTGACGTGCGAAACTAATTCACGAGTTAAATCCGAGTCCTGCGGCCGCATAAATTACCCAAACGTGTCGTTTTTCATTCGAGCGGCCACGGACTCGTGGCAATTAGAGCGGAGCCGAAGCTCCGGCTGGAGCGGATTGTTGACTCGGCGCCGGCGTTGTCGGGCACCGCCGCCGCCAGAACCCGTCGTGGCCGCCGGCTGCACCTGTGTTTACCCTGCGGGATCCAGAACCGGCAGCTGCGGGGCCTCCGACGGCTTCACCTGAACGACGACGGGCGGGAGGGAGGGAGGGGGGGAAGGGTGACGGGTTTGACTTGGCGTCTGCAGCCCCGGAGGCTACGACGCTATTATTTTTCTTTTTTCCCCCCTTTTTTTTTTTTTTTTGTTGTTTTCTTTTCAAACTGCAAGCCGCATTAGATGTGACCACACACACACACACACACACACACACTCGCGGGGAAGCCGAGGTTCGTTTGCAAACGTGCCCGGTGAAATTACCCTCCGCGCTTTCCTGAAATAGATTAATGAGCCGGAGCTACTGTTCTCACTCTTTTAAAGAAGAAACACATCGGGCGACTTAACGGCCGCGTAAAATAATCCAATTTATTATCCTGAGATGGGGTTTTGCTTATTTATTTTTTTTTCCCCCGGCGAGCGGCCGTTTTCGCCGATGACGAGCGAAGCAGTCGGGGAAAAAAAATTTACAGGGAAGAAGAAAAAAAAAAAAAAAAAGAGGGTTCGGGAGGAGGGAGCGAGAGACACGGCGGCGTGATGATGCAATCAACGAAGACGAAGAGGCCGTCCAGGCCGTAATGTCAGTGAGATTTAAGCTCAAAAACCAACCGCAGCAAAACCAGACGGTAAATTTTTAAATGTGGCCGTTAATCACAAGCCGCCCCACCTGCTGGTCCGCTCAGTCACACGCTAACCAGCTAACACATAGCCTTTACCACTCACTACCATCTCTAGTCTCTGCTAACACCTACAAATGCACATTTCCGATGACCGAGTTAGTCACCGACTGACTCTGTGACCCATTTTTTCCCAGACGAAGTCACTTACAAACATATCGATCTAACGGCCAACCGTCTTATTCACCAGCTTATGCACTTTTTTGGAAAACTATCTCTCATTGGCGATCTAATGTGCACAGCGGCTAACTTCCCGGCTGACCTACTTGTCTCCATTCTTACACCGACACAACTAACTTCTATAAAACTTGCATTTTACTTGCGTTTAGTCATTTGGACATTTACTCAGTCATAAATTATATATTCAAAGACTGATACCTGTCGGCCTACACCGGTCCTCCTCAAATAGTCGTTGTCAGAGTGTGTGCAGGGAGTATTAGCTCTATGGTGTAGGTTTTTTTTTTTTTTTTTTTGCAGCGAGCAGGCGATATGAAGTGCAGTAAACAAACACTCAAGAGACAACATGAACATTTTTTTAAGACGAAGAGACGAAGATAATGGGAGTGGGAGACGAGGAAAGACCGGTGTGTTTACTGTGTCTGTTACGGACTGAAAACAATTATTCTTTGTTGTAAGTTGAACTGTATTTCTTTCTGTTTTGTTTTCTTTAATGTTAATAAGGATATGATTTATGCAGAGGTGTACTTATAACAATTTTATAGACAAATTATATTATTTTTGTCGCGGCGGGGAGTGGGGGGGGGTCGTGAATTGTTTTCTTTTCGCTCAGAGGGGCGTGACAGAAAATAATTGAGAAGCACTGGCCTACACAAACAAACTTTGACCGACTTAGTCCCCTAAACTCCGACTTTCGTAAGGACTTGCTCTCACAGGAGCAGAAAACCCGTCTGACCTACTAACTGACCTCGTTATTTACTCACCCACTATCAAACTGACCCACTCGCTGACGACTAAGTGTTTGACGTAACTCAAGTACTAGTCAAATACTCGGTCTGATTTTGACTTTAGCACTTCCGTACATGCTAACCTACCATCGATGCACTTACTTACTAGCTTAGTCATGAACTAACTGACTCATGCTAACTTGACTTACTCAGTCTGTGTGATGTTTCTACCACTCATCGACTGACTTGTGCTAACTCGCTTTCTGATACGCACTTCTCAAATTGTAGCTCTCAATAAAGATGCAGTGCCAAAAAAACAAACAAATAGTGAAAGGGCAGAAAACACAGTTTGCATTTTCATAACTTTGGACGGAATGTGAATATTTTCCAAATCCTCCCCTCGCATTTTTAGTTGTAACAGGAATATATTTGAGTCATGGATGGACTTGTTCACGTTGCTATTCTGTTATCCTACGATTGAGCGCTTCTCCGTTTGGCTGAATTTTTAAGTAATTGGAACAAAACCTGAGTTCCTGGAAAGTAAAATGAAGACAGCGACACCTGGCGTCTTTGACAGATCGATGCTTTGTTTGTGAAAGAATTGCTGCGATATTGACGGGGTGGAAAGAAAAACTGATTTAGTGCTAAATTATCCTGAAAACCTCTGACTTCAATTTTTTTATCAAATGTATCCGAATCACCAGCCTGTTATTTTTACACCCAGATGTATCATTATTATTATTATTGTTGTTATTATTATCATTGCTATTGTTATTATTATCATTGTTATATGGATGGATGGATGGATTATTATGTTTATTATCATTATTATTTCTATTATCATTATTATAATTATTATCATGTTCTTTTATTAATAATATTATATTTATCATTATCATCAGCATCATCGTCATCAGCATCATTATCATTGTTTTTGTTATTCTTACTGTTATGATCACGATAATTGTTATTATTATCATTATTATAATTATTTTCATGTTCTTTTATTAATAATATTATATTTATCATTATCATCAGAATCATCGTCATCAGCATCATTATCATTGTTTTTGTTACTCTTATTATGATCATGATAATAATTATTATGATCATGATAATTATTATTATCATTATTATAATTATTATCATGTTCTTTTATTAATAATATTATATTTATTATTATCATCAGTATCGTCATCATAAGCATCATTATTATTGTTTTTGTTATTCTTATTATTGTGATCATGATAATTATTATTATTGTTGTTTTGTTTCTTTTTTTTTTTTTACCAGCAGATCCGAGTTTTTTAAAGATAAATTTAAAAAAAAAACGTCATCATTGACGAATATATATCTATAAATATACCGTATGCATGGAACAGCTGATTCAGACGCAAAAAGACAAAAAAAAAAATTATCAAAAAAAAAAAAAGATCAAATATACCCTTTAATAATATGTCAAACGGAGAAAGAGGAGCAGCTCCGTTTCCTCCGCTGTGCTCCTCTTGGTTGGAAACTCTCCCAGATGTGCGGCGGCAGTTGTGTGTGTGTGTGTGTGTGTGTGTGTGTGTGTGTGTTGAGGGGGGTTCTCCAGGTTTTCCAACCAGTTTGCCAAATTCAACACAGCGAAAAAAGCCAACAAACTTGTAAGGAGCGGAGGAGGAGGCGGCGCTCCGACCCGACACCTCCACACCTCCACGCCATTTGTTTTCCCAGCAAGGAGGCCGGCGGTCGCGGACACGTGCTAGCGAGGCGCGGGGGGAGACGGTCCCGCGTCCGGCGGCGAGCGGTCGGGGTTCGGGGATCGGCGAGCGCGGCCTGGATCCGTTTAGCGACCCGATGACTCACCTCCAGCTCCGGATCAAAAGCGCGGCCCATTTGTCTGAAACCCGACGCCGCCCGGAGAACCGTCTCGCCCGGGTTCCCTGTGAAATCACATTAGGGCCTAATTTGGGAAAGGGGGGGTTGGATGGGGATGTCGGGGCCGCGCCGGCTTCGCCAGTGTTTTTGTTTTGTTGCTACGAGGGAAGCGGAACATTCCTGCCCCGAGTGCGGCGGAGCGTGGGCCGTGATTAATCCCCCCGAGGTCCACATCTCCACATCTCCCTTCGCCCCGCTGATTTGAGCGGTTCCGTCCAGTTCCCCCCCCCCCCCCCCCTTCGCCGACCCGTGCTGCTCGTCCACTCGCTCCCAGACGCAAGACAAACAGGAAGTGTCAGATGTTTTCTTAAGCGTATTAATGAAAGTTTTGGCCGCGGTTCCAGCAGGGAGTCTGAAGGGGGCGGTGCTGAGTGTTTTTTACCGGGACCTCGTTCATTCTTTCCCCAGTTGACACCCGGCGAGAGGCGGGTTTAACCCGGGAAGGGTCGGCCGTCAATCATCCAACCACTCACTCTCCCGTCGCCACCTCTTTAACCTACTGACTTTTTGGGACTGTAGGAAGCAGAACATGCAGACGTCGCAGATGCATATTGATGATGTGGAATGAATTGATAACAATTGCAGAATTTTCTTTTTTTTTATTCAATTTTATTTTATTTTATATTATTTTATTCAATTTTATTTCATTTTATTTTATTTTATTCAATTTTATTTCATTTCATTTTATTTTATTTTATATTATTTTATTCAATTTCATTTCATTTCATTTTATTTTATTCAATTTTATTTCATTTCATTTTATTTTACATTACATTACATTACATTACATTGCATTTGGCAGACGCTTTTATCCAAAGCGACTTACAATAGAGATATTTTATATTATTTTATTCAATTTTATTTCATTTCATTTTATTTTATTTTATTCAATTTCATTTCATTTCATTTCATTTCATTTCATTTTATTTTATTTTATTCAATTTTATTTCATTTCATTTTATTTTACATTACATTGCATTCGGCAGACGCTTTTATCCAAAGCGACTTACAATAGAGATATTTTATATTATTTTATTCAATTTTATTTCATTTCATTTTATTTTACATTACATTACATTACATTACATTGCATTTGGCAGACGCTTTTATCCAAAGCGACTTACAATAGAGATATTTTATATTATTTTATTCAATTTTATTTCATTTTATTTTATTTTATTTTATTCAATTTTATTTCATTTCATTTTATTTTATTTTATTTTATTTTACTGTCCCAGCTACAGTTATTTTCCTTTTTTTTTTTTTTTTCTTGTGGTCAAAGGTTGGAGAACCGGACGTTTGACCGCAAGGGTCAGACGATCCCATCCAATGAGAGAGGAAGAAAAAAAAGTTGTGGATTAAAAGGAGCTAAAAGGAGTGCGGACACGTGATCCAGCCCAAACTGAGCCGGTGTTCCAGGTTCTGCCAGGGAGTGACATCACTCCATTTATTTAGCGGTTCCACTGCTAAATCTGGATGGAACCAGGTTCCTCTTTTGGGTTCTTTACTTCACTCGGAAGCTCCAGGTGAAAGTTTGATGTTTCCCTGTCTTGACTGGGTTCTTTGCAGTTGTTTCCTATTTCCTATTGTTCTGGAAAGTTGGGTTCCCCTCCAGCTGAGGGTTCAACGTGTCTTGGACCCGCTGGCTTGGACGCTCCGGCGGCCTGAGGTCGAGGAACCGGACGTTTGACCGCACTGGACCGGCGAGGTTCTAAAAGCAGACCGGCGGGGGGAAAAAAAAACCTCAGGGTGCTATTCGGAGCCCGAGGAGGTCACGGCCTGATGTCAGGAGGTTTCAGAAGCAGCCTCCTGGTTCTGCCAGGTGGAACCTGAGCTTCACCCGGGACGGGGTTTTACTGGACAGTGAAATGGTTTTGATCAGGATCAGATGTTCCCCCCTTCCTGACCCCGGGGGGTCCGAGACACCAGAACCCCCACACTTCAGCAGGAAGAGTTTTCACAATCAATTAGCTGCAAATGCGGGCCGACGGGTCCGCGGCGATGAGGTCATCGAGCGAGCAGAACCCGGAGAAGAACCCGACGGGCCACCAGCTGTCAGGTGTGACCAGTTTCGAGCTCCAAGATGATAATCGTCCACTCATCAACACGGCTTTTGACGTCTATCGGGATCACCACGGCGCCCCCTAGTGGCCATTAACCTATTTGCAAAAAGATTATCTATGACTGGTTTCTCCTGACGACTCGCCCAAGTTGTCCGATGATGTTCCGAAAATTGACTTTTTTTTGACTCCCTAGCGTCCACCGTTTGCTTGTTTCCAGCACAGGCCTCGTTAAATTATGTGTCGGCGTAAATGTACCAACCGTGCAACATGGCCGCTTGTTAGCTTTAGCTTTAGCCTTGGTTTGGTCAGGGTTTGTGCTGAAGCAGCAGGTGGCTCACCTATTCTAAACATTCTAAGTGCAGGACACCGGTTGGACGCGTTAGCTTGTCTAGTTTTCTTGCCTCCCGTCTTCCCGCTAAGCTAGGCTAACTTTTCCGACGCGACAAGCCGTCGTCCTCCCTTCAGAAAAGTAAATTGTTGACTCAAATTGTGATTTGAGTCATAAGATGCTACGTTAGCTTGAAACTCCACCCTCCATTCCATGATTTTAATTAGCGCCCGTGGTTATTTTTGGTGGGTCCCCCGACAATTTAATTAGCTTTACAAATTATACTTTTTTTTTGACCGCGGAACCGTGGCAGCGCCATAAACACAATCAGACAGACGTCGGAGGGGCCTGGCACCGCCGCCGAGCGGGGCTGGAAAATGTCAAGCTAGCTGGCAGCGGCCGGCTCCCGTTACCGGTAAGAGAGGGGGGAAAACTCCCAGCGCTGTGCCAGTCCACAACACACACACACACTCACACACACACTCACACACACAAACAACCCTCCACTCTCTAATCCCTCTCTGCATGGGCTGAAAAACTGCTTGTTAGGGTTGAAAATGGCAAAAATACTTCTTTGTGTTGGACAAGACCGTCTTGTTGTGTTTTAGATGACAAAAGGACTTTGTATGTTTAGTTAAAGAACTGCAAAGGTTCACACACAATGAAGGACTTGAAAGTTATTTGTTAGCTTCGTATACAAAGTACTTGTTAGCTCTAAACACAAAAAGCACTGGCCTCGTGTTGGGTTTTGGACGACAAATGTACTTGGCTTGTTTAGCATCAAAAGTAAAACAAAGAAGAGTAAAAAGACAGAAGTGTCAAGCGCATTGAAGTACTTGTTTAATTTAAACACTGAAAAAAATGCAAACTAAACACATTAAGTACTTGCTAGCTTTAAAAACATAAAGTGCTTATTAGCTCTCAGTACAAAACAAACAGCTGTAAACATACAAGAAGGTATTAGCTTTTAATCCATTAATTGCTTGCTACCTCTAAGCACATAAAGTAATTGTTAGCTTTAAATGCCTAAAGTACTTGTTAGCATTAAACACATGAAAAACTGCTACCTCTAAACACATAAGGTACTTGCTAGCTTTAAACACAAGTTAGCTCTGAACACATTGAAAAATTGCTAGCTCTAGAAAACATAAAATACTTATTAGCTTTGCACACAGTGAACTTGCTAGCTCTAAAGATGTACAGTACTTGTTAGCTCCAAGCACACAACGACACCTGTTAGCTCTAAATACAGAAAGTACCTGTTAGCTTTAAACCTACAAAAAACCTGTTTGCTTTAAACTTGCTAGCTCCAAACGCACAAGCTTCAACGCATTAAAATAACTTGCTAGTTTTAAACACTTAAACTACTTGTTAGCTTTCAACAGACAAAAAACTCGCTAGCTCTAGCACTTGTTAGCCTTAAACATGTGAAACACGCGCTTGATAGCTTTAGCCGCAAACACTAGCGAATGAGGTTAAAACCCTTAGCACTGTGAAACACACACACACACACACGGCCACCCCCTGCTGGGCTGCAGTAGCATAGCACGGCCAAACGGTGAAAAACGAGAAAGAACCTGGACGTTCTCCGCCACCTTTTAATCCCGTCTGGTTGTGCAGACGCGTTCCCGACACCAAAGGGGCCCCAAATTAGAAGCGAAGGGTTCTGGAAAAATGTTCTCATGCTGCGTTTTGCTCTCTCCCTGTTGTTGTTTTTAATTTCGCATCTGTTGTACCGGATCGAGCGCCGGCGCTGGAAAAAGTCTGACACGATTAGTGTGATTTCGTCTCAGGGCCGCGCGGCGTGAGTCATTCCGGCCGAATCGCTCGCCGTGACCCCTTCGCCCGGGTTCTCGTCCACCTTCCAGCGCCCGCTGGCGGCCGAGATCCATGGGTTTGTTTGTTTGTTTGTTTAGAAGTTTATTAGGACAGTGTACAATTACATTAAGCACAGAGGCTCATAGCTAATATCCATCTGTAGTCCTGGACAATACAAATATAAATCTGTACAAAATAGACAATATATTTAGAATATACAGATAGGCAATAAAATAACTATCCAATATGTAAACAGGCAATAAAATATGTATTTTGCAAGTTAAAAGTGCTATTGTTGTGATATTGTTCTCCATTGGGGAACCTCCTTCTCAGCCGCGGAACGCCATTAGCACCCACTTTACTTTTTTTTTTTATCAAAATAAGGAAAACAAATCAGGAGAGATTGATCTATTTATTGACGATTTTTTTTTCTCGAAATCATTCGCTCATATCTCATATAGACCTACAGCCATTCACACTTTTGACACATGAAACCGCTCCCACGTCATTTACACGGACAGCTATTCACGTCATGTTGAGACGTGCAACTATTTGGTCGTTTATTCACGTTACATGCAACCTATCACATCTATTGTCGCTGTTTAGATGTATGCAACTGTTCACTCCTTCATTCCTATATCATATAGACGCATGAAGCCATTCAGTCATTCATTCATTCACATGTCATAAAAAGAAATGCAACCGTTCACCCTCTCATTTTAGAGACGTACAGCTATCCACTCGTCCGTTCACGTCATATAGAGACAAACAACTAGCCACTCACTCATTCTGATGCACCCATTCATTTATTTACATGTCATATAAAAACATACAACCATTCACCCTCTCATTCACGGGGTATATAGACGCATGCAACCATTCACTCATTCATTTCTATGTCATATAAATGCATGCAACCATTCATTCATTTGTTAATTCTCGTCATTAAGACATGAAACCATTCACTTATTCATTCACTTTATATAGACGTACGCAAACATTCACCCTCTCATTCCAATATCATAAAAACGTATGCAAACATTCACTCATTCATTTCTATGTCATATAGACACATGCAACCATTCATTTATTTGTTCATTCAGGTCATATTAAGACATGAAACCATTCACTCATTCATTCACATTACATAGATGTATGCAAACATTCACTCATTCATTTACATTATATAGATGTATGCAAACATTCACTCATTCCTTTACGTTATATAGACATATGCAAACATTCACCCTCTCATTCTGACATCATATAAACGTATGCAAACATTCACTCATTCATTCCTATGTCATATAGACGCATGCAACCATTCATTCATTTGTTTATTCACGTCATATTAAGACATGAAACCACTCACTCATTCATTCATTTTACATAGACGTATGCAAACATTCACTCATTTATTCCGATATCATATAAACGTATGCAAACATTCACTCATTCATTCATGTTATGTAGACGTATGCAAACATTCACCCATTCATTCATGTTATGTAGACGTATGCAAACATTCACTCATTCATTCAGATATATAGACGTTTGCAAACATTCACTCATTCATTAATACATCTGGTCAGCGTAGCGACGAACCTCCTTGTTTTTGGACGCTGACAACGTCCCCCTGATGAGCTGTCCTGCCTTGTGCTACCGCCGGCGGCCACTAGGGGGCGCCAGAGAGACGCAGAACGTGACCCTAACGGGCGAGTCGTCGTTTCCAGGGGAAAGTCGGGTTCTTCCAGACGGCAACCGGATCCTCAGCCGGAGGTTCCAGGCGCCGCGGCGACGGCGGGAAGCCTTTCGCTCCCGCTGATAAAGACGGCGACGCTGATAATCTGGGATTTGTGTTTGTGTGAAATCGGCGCGCTGACAACTCTCTTCTTCGTTGGTGTATTTTTTTATTTTTTTTCTTTGGTTTGACGGACGGCCTGATGGGAAGCAGATGTGGCGCGCTTCTCACACACACACACACACACACACACACACAAAACGTTTCGTAACCTCTGAGCAACCAGGAGGAAACGCTAAACCACCCCCTGTGTGTGTGTGTGTGTGTGTGTGTATTTGTGTGTGTTAAATTGTCTAGGTCACGATCAAGTCATTTTCTTGCATATTTTACAAAAACAACTTTTTTCCTTTTAATTCATTTTTTTTTAAATTTTCCTTTCAAAATTCCCACATTTCCTCTGGATTTTTTCAGAAAAATCACTGATTTTTGTTTTTAAATTTCCCTCCTATTGATTGTCCGGCGATCAATAGAGAAGTGATCGGTTGTTTTTTTTAGGGTAGTTTCCCCGATCAGCCCCGGTCGCCTGCGTTTCAGAGCGTGCAACTAACATCAATCACATACCTGTGTGTGTGTGTGTGTGTGTGTGTGTGTGTGTGTGTGTGTTCCTTAGAGCCACACAATTTATTTACATTAATGTGTATGTATTTGTGTTCATGTCCTCTATTGGTATGAATGTGTGTGTTTGAGTGTGTGCCTGACTTTTGTGTATTTGTGTGTGTGTGTGTGTGTGCGTGCACGCACATGAATGCCCACATTTGTGTGTCTGTGTCAGTCTGTGTTTATGTGTGGTGTGCTTGCCTGCCTGCTCATGTGTGTGTATTTGTGATTGTGTGTGTGTAGATTCCTGCCTTTGGTTGTCAGTATGTGTGGCTGCTGGTGTGTGTGTGTGTGTGTGTGTGTGTGCGCGCTCCTGTGATTTGTGATTGTGTGTGTGTGCCTGCCAATGTGCGTGCCTTTCTGTGCATATGCATGTGTCAAAGCGTGCGCTGATTCCTGCCTCTGTATGTGTGTGTGTGTGTGTGTGTGTGTGTGTGTGTGTGTGTGTGTGTGTGTGTGTGAGATCACCATGTGTTCCTGCGCTCGGCCAAATGTTCTCATGTTCTCTAACGTGCCGTCGTTCGGTCTCTCGCTTCATGCGATCAACATTCCTGAGTGACGCCGCGGGCAGCTGGACCCCCCCACCCTTACACACACGCACACACACACACACACACACACACATCTGGGACGGGGGCGGCTCCGGTGGAGCACCAGCGCCCCCTAGTGGCTGTAGACTGGGAAGGTCAGAGAGGGCAAGACCTACTTGTGTTATAACACTTTTGTAATACTGTTATAATTTACATCATTTGGTTAAATAAAACTATATAATAATAATAAGAACAACAACTTTCATGGTTAAGGCAGCGGATTTAGTTGATCTGGATTAAACCAGATTAGCAGGCTGGATTATGTCTGTTTAAAGTGAAGCTGCTGGGATTGTCGGACAGGAAGCCGGACGTCAGCTTCCTGTTTCAACCAGGAAGGGATTTGAAGCTCAGAACGTCACTGCTGCTGCGGTTCCGCAGGACATCCGCCAGGGTTCTGGGATCTCATCCAGCAGTCGACTGGGTTCTCCACGTTCTCCTACCCTGGGTTGAAAACAACCAAACCCCTCTTGAGACAAAGGTCAAAGGTCAGATGTTGTTGGAGAGGAGAACATCCAGAGGAACCTCAAATGTGTGCGAACAAGGGATAGCAAGGAGAGGCGGCTCCTGTTATCAACACCAGGCTCATTCCTGGCCGACTCCCCCCCCCCGGGGGTAAAAAAAGCTGCCCCCTCCCCCTCCGGCCCTCCGGTGACACCGGGCTCCGGGGCCGCCGGAGTCAGATCGCGTTGGAGAACGCCGCGGAGAACCTTCAGACGGAGGCCCGGACGGTTTAGCCCTGTTTTTCCACGTCGCATGGGGGGCCGCCACGCCCCCAGCCCCCCGGCCGGAGGTGTCCGCCATGTCTAACTGTGGTTTCCGCGGTTACCGCACCGTCTCGCAGCACCTGAACGACCTGAAGAAGGAGAACTTCAGCCTGAAGCTACGGATCTACTTCCTGGAGGAGAGGATCCAGCAGAAGTTCGAGGAGAGCGGCGAGGACGTGCACAAGAGGGTGAGCGCTCGAATTTAGAAAGATTTCGGCTTTCGATAGAAAAATACGCGGGTTTCTAGGAGCGTGCACGGGGTCACGGTAGTGCACGTGGACCGGACCTTCTCGCCTCTTCAGGTGGACCCAGAAGCATGAAACTGGGGTTTTCATGTGAGATAGCAGGGTGGTTAATTTCCCGAAAAAAAGTAATTATAAAATTTATATTGTGCAAGGAAATGAGGTTGGAAGTGATTTAAATTGAAAAAAAAAATCATGTTATTTTTGTTTATTTTTATTTGTTGGATAGGATAATCACAGCAGAAGTCATGAATTCAGCCTTCAATGTCAAGATGGCTAAATGTGCAAAAAAATATGCTAAAAAAACAAAAATAAATAAATAATAAAATAAAAAATTCAGCTGACGTGTCAATGAAAATTGTTGAAAATGAGCTTAAACTCACCGCGATGCGTTCAAAGACCGTCCGTCATTTCCAACGCCGACGGAAAAAACCCACAACCAGAAGCTCCAAAACACGAGCGCAGCTTTGTTTCCACCGACCCCTTTCAGGCCCAGTGACCCACTTTACCCCCCCCACCCCTGGACCAGCAGCATGCACGTGCACACACACACACACACACACACACACACACAGGGCAGAACAGTGTGTGTGTGTGTGTGTGTGTGTGTGTGTGTGTGTCACTGGGTCTGCTGCAGGTTGAGGGCAAAAATGTCAGGTCGGAAATGTCAGCGGGAAGCGGCTGCACGTGAGGGGCCGGTTCTTGCCGGTTCCAGACGAGCTAAAAATAGCAACGGGGGGGCAGCAGGTGCAGATATTTATAGGACTCCCACTAACACACACACACACACACACACACCCCCAGAACCCTGGAGTCCCGAGCCGTCTCCACGGCAACGACCTTGCCGACACGTGTCGACTCGGCGACAGCTGCCGACGATGACCAACAAACACAACAACAACAAACTTTTATTCATGGCACGCCGTGGGAGAGGGGGGTGGGAGGTGTGTGTGTGTGTGTGTGTGTGTGTGGGGGGGTCGGGGGTGTTGTATGGGTTCCCCGGTTCCGTGGGTTCCTCCCTGACGTTCTCCTGCTCCTCCCACGCAGAACATCGAGCTGAAGGTGGAGGTGGAGAGTCTGAAGAATGAGCTGGACGAGAAGCAGCAGCTGCTGGACAAGGCTCTGTGAGTCCATCGCCGTGGTTACCAACCCACGACGGTTCAACGCCGTGCGCGTCCCCCTCGCCACGTGCGCGCCGCCCTGTCTACGTGCACGTGGCCGTGTCCTCAGTGACACGGCGGCGCCTCTGCAGACTCACCGCGCTGTGACAACGCAGATAATCTGGGAGGAATGTGGAGAGGGTTGTGTGTGTGTGTGTGTGTGTGTGTGTGTGTGTGTGTGTGTGTCAGGAGAGTTGGGGTTTTGTGTTTCAGCTGCTGGATCTGCCTGACAACAGCTGAGTGCCTGCTGAGGACTGGGTTCTCCTGACGTTCTGTCAGAAAGTGCTTCAAAACAGAAAAATCTAAAAACATCTACAATTATTGTTATTATTATTATTGTATTACTTTTATTTTTATTATCTTATTATTGCTAAATTTACTGAGAATCAATAATAATCAATAATAACCATCATCATCATTATTATGATTGATCTATCATGTACGATTTTTTTACATGATTACTATTATCATCATCTTCTCATTATTTGTTAGTCATGATATTTTCATTTATGTGTTTTTATTCATATTTTTATATAATTATCATTATTTTAGTAAATTTATCAAGAATTTTGTGAAAGTGTATTTTTCTTGGTCTGAAATTTGTGAGATTTACAAAAAAATTAGCAATAATTGGCAAATTAATTATTTTTAAAGATTAAAAATAATGAATATTTTCTCTTCAATTTCATGATGTTCTTTTGCTTTGTCTGAAATTTCTGACCTTTACTGAGAAAAATGTTAATAATTAGAGAATTATTTATGTTTAAATTTTAATAATAATGAATAATTTCTCCCCAATTTCACTGTGTTTTTTGCTTTGTCTGAAATGTGAGAGATTTACTGAGAAAATTATGAAGAATTAGAAAATTAATTATTATTCAGAGATTAATAATGTAGAATTCCTATACAATTTCATGAAGGTAATTTTTGATTTGTCTGAAATTAGTGAGTGTTACCAAGAAAATAAGCAAATGAATTATTTTTAAAAATTAATTTTGCTACATCATTTCTCTCCAATTTCATGGTGTGTTTTTTTGCATTGTCTGAAATTTGTGAGATTTATTAAGAAAATGATCAATAATTTGTAAATTAATTATATTTAAAAATGATTAACAATGAATAATCTCTCTACAATTTCATGGTGATTTTTGCATTGTCTGAAATGCGTGAGGCTTGATGAGAAAATTATTAATAATCCGCTTTTTTTTTTTTTTAATTAACAAATAAGAGCAATAAGAAGTAAAGCAGGGAGCGCTTGTTTCGAGGGTGTGGGCTGGGTGAGGTGGGCGGGGCCTGCTGTCAGAACCCTGATTGGACGGAACAGCGGCATCACTTCCTGGTCATGTGACCCCCTTCTCCCCCCTACGCAGATCGACGGCCGAGAGCCTGTCCAATCACAGCGAAGCGGAGCTGCAGCGCCGCCTGTCAGAGCGACAGGAGGAGATCAGTCACATGCAGGAGATCCTGGAGGCCAAAGTGCAGCTCCTGCAAGAGGTGTGTACGAACACACACACACACACACACACACACACACACAAATGCACGCATGAACGCGCCTCCTCCCTGCAGGAGGCCCGCCTGGCGCGGGACGAGGCCCACAGGATGTCCTGCCTCGCCGACACCGAGGCCAGGAGACGCCTGGAGCTGGAGAGGGACATGCTGGAGAGGACGGAGGGCAGCGGCGGGGACCGGGACAGGTGATTGATCCATCCATTGGTTATTGATCGGATAATCGGATAGGTGTCGTTAAAGTTAATACCCGACTTGGAGATGGTGTCTGACCCTTCCCTCCGGACGGTCGCAGGCTGGTGGAGGAGCTGAAGGAGGAGAACCGCTCCCTGGCCCAGCAGGTGGACCAGCTGGAGGCCACGGTCCACCAGATGTCCTCCTCCCTGCAGCATGGAGAAGCAGGAGGCCGGGTGAGTCTCTGCATCTTCTCACAGTAACTGTTTTCGAATTTTTTTTTTTTTTAAGTTACTCCCTGTTCCCTGGGATTTTCAAATAAGGTCATGAAATATCCCAATGGATTAATAAGAAAATACATATTTCTGTCTTAATTGTGTTTGGTATGAATAATCTGCACAGGAGAATCAAGAATTATCAAACATAACTTCCACCATATTTAGCAGAACAAAGTGAGAAATGATACAAAAAATAATTTACTCCGAAAATCCTTGAGAAATGAGTCAGTAATAAGAAAATACGTTAAATTGAAAAATCAAACTAGATTGAATTATTGACAGAAACTTGCAAAAAAATGTGTAAAAAAAAAAAAAACTTCTATTACTTCTGTAACTCTATTACAGATTTTAACCCACAGTTTTAAACCCTTGTTCCTGCTTCTATTGATTTATTTTCTATATTTTCCTGAAAAATCCTACTTTTTTAAATTAAATTTATCCATATCATCAATCTTGATCCCCCACTTTTTAGAATTTACCCAGATATCCGTTGAAAGTCGTAGGGCTATTCCACTTCAAATCTATTATATTATTATTAATCATAACGATAATGTGACTTTGTTTTTGTTTTCCTGCAGATCTTACTTGATGTAGTCTAAAATAAAAATAATAAGAATAAAAAAATCTGTCAATGAACAGCAATTCATGATCTAAATATTTGCAGGAGTTTGCGGTTCTCTGATTAAGTATCTTTTCTGAAAAGAAGCGCCCTCTAGTGGCTGCTAGCCCGCATTGTTGCACAGGCAGAACCTTAAACATTATTTCATTATTTCATAAAAAAGTCACAAAACAATGATCAGGAAATTTTACAAAATGAACAATTAAAAATAAATCTCAGAAATATTTAAAAAAATATATAATGAATATGAGAAAAATATATATTCCAAATAATTTGTTATGAAAATTGATCTGTTTTCTGGACATTTGTTTAGAAGAGATTTCCAGAAAAATACATTGAGATTTTGCATTTTCATTTTAAGTTTTTTCCTGAATTCATATTTTCCTGTCAGTTCAGTTCCTTTTTCCAAACCCCTCTCCAATCCCCTCGCAGTGACACGAGTTTTCACTTATTTACGTTCCCATCCATCCTACGATGTCACTTCCTGTTTGTACAGGAAGGTACACATCTGGGATGTTTGCATGCCGTCTCTGATTAGGATTAATTTTCAGACCTCTGACAGACTCCTCTGATGGGCTCGTGTGTGTGTGTGTGTGTGTGTGTGTGTGTGTGTGTGGACCCAATCCGCCCATGGTAATGACAGCCTGTGTGTTTGTGTGTTTAGGGGTGTTTTGAAAAATGAGATTGGCACAGTCCTGTCATACAGTTTAGACATGTGTGATTCACTCACACACACACACACACACACACACACACACACACACACACACACACACACCACACACATACACACACCTCCACTCCTGGGAAAACTATGAAGTCATTTCAACCTCACAATGATGGAATTGTTTAATGAAGCTGAAAGAAAGCACACGCACATAGAAAAATAAAACAGATACACACACACTCACACACACACACACACACACACACACACACACATATTTGCTAGTAATCCTTCAAATCCCTGCCTCCAAGAATTAAGTGAACTGTCAGAAATGCATTATTCCGATCAGCTGATGTCACGTTGCCATAGCAACTATGGCCACCCAATCACCAGGCCTCATATTGTCGTCTCAAACTGCAACTGAAATCTCCGGCTGGCTATTTGTCCCCGTTTGCTTTTTTTCTCTCTATTTTGTCCAAGACGTGATTTTAAATCCTCGCGTTCACTTTTAATGTCAAACTATTAAGTTATGAAAATGAACCACATGGACTGACCCGCGTCCCCCCTCCCGTTTGCAGAAAATGGTTCAGTCCACTGAGCGTAAGAAGTCCCACTCTGATCAGAATGTTTGAACCCAAATCTAAATAACGTTTTCCTCATGATTTCAAACAGAAAAACATGAATGAACCAATAGTTTATTTAGATTAATGTAGCTTAAATTATTTATTAAAGATGTATTTTGATAGATTATTACTAATCTACTAATCATATGCATATTCACAAAATACAGATTTAGAATAAGATTAAAATAATAATATCAGTGACTACACGGTAAAATTAAACAAAGGAGTTATCTCATATTAATAATGAATTAATAAATATTATTTTTGAAATACATCCGATGATTTATATTTCCCATAATTAAAAAAAAAAAATGAATATTTTTCCATAAAAGCGGGCAGGGTTTTTAGTGAAGAGTGACCATCTTTCCTGAATAGACGATCTTTGCGTCATGGCGCAGCGGCCGCCTCCTTCTCCTCCTTCTCCTCCTCCTTTTCCTCCTCCTCCTTCTCCTCCATCCTCAGCTGATGAAGCCACAGCCGCCCTGACAGACGCCCGGTACCGGCGAGTTCGTTCGGTAACGTCCACCGGGACACGTTTTAACGCCTTTTTCCGTTTTCGTGTCTTCCGGGAACAAGATGTAACCGAAGATCCGCCGCGTCGTCGAGCATCTTCTTCCGCCGCGCAAACAAGGGCGTGTTTCTTTTTTAATGCAGAACTGAAACCAAAGGGGTTCCAACCGGAATTGAGATTCAAGATACAAAAAAAAAAAAAAATCAGTTTAATCCGGAAGATCCTGCGGATTTTCTAAAAAAAACAGTGTTTCTGGATCTTTAAAAGCTCTTGCAGAGTCAGTGAGACGCTTGTTCTGTTACCCCAATACAAAACTCCATTCAGAAATTGGTCGTTTTAAGAACCGGCCTTTAAAGCTGCCCTTTGAGAGTTTTCCCGCCGTCATGTTGGACGTGGTAAAGATGAAGGAGGCGTGCAGGATCTGCGCCCGGGAGCTCTGTGGGAATCAGCGCCGCTGGATCTTCCACCCGGCGGCCAAGCTCAACCTGCAGGCCCTGCTGTCCCACGCCCTGGGCCGCGAGTTGATGCGTGACGGCCGCGGCGAGTTCGCCTGCTCCAAGTGCACGTTCATGCTGGACCGCATGTACCGCTTCGACACGGTGATCGCCCGGGTGGAGGCTCTGTCCCTGGAGCGCCTCCACAAGCTGCTCCTGGAGAAAGACCGCCTCCGGCAGTGTATCGGAGGCCTGTACCGGAAGAACAACGCCGAGGACGGAGGCTCCGGGGCAGCGCCGGTGGTGGTGATGGAAGTGGCGGCGGCGGAGGAGGAGCCCCCCGTGGTGGACCTGTCGGGCCTGCAGGGCGTCCGATACTCCGATATGATCCAGGACGACCTGACGTACTCGGTGTACGAGTCGTGGGCCGACAAGGACGAGCCGGTCCCGGAGCACGACCTCCATCACTGCCACGCCGACCCCCTTCCCGGCCAGAAGCCCAGACGCTGCCGGGGCTGCGCCGCCCTCCGCGTGGCCGACTCGGACTACGAGGCGGTGTGCAAGGTCCCGCGGCGGGTGGGGCGCAGGAGCACTTCCTGCGGCCCCTCCACCCGCTACTCCACCAGCGGCGGCGCCGCGGACCCCGCCGGCACCGCCTCCGAGGTCACGCCCCTCGTCCCGGATCCAAACACCCCGAGCCCAGCCTCGTCGGTGGAATCCCTGGACGCCGCCGACGAGGGGGAGCCGGAGGAGGCTTCCTCCGGGCTGGAGGCCACGCTGAGCCTCCTCAGAGGGTGGGAGTACCGGCCGGTGAGGACGCCGCGGGGCAGCCGGCTCCCGGTCCTGGTCAAAGCCTGGTCGAAGCTCCTGACGCCCCCGCCCGCTGAGGTTTACTCCCATCGGGAGCTGGAGGAGGAGCTGGCGCAGATGGAGGAGCAGTGGCTGGACGAATACCTGGAGTTTGGGCGGTCGGAGGTAGAGGAGGAGGAGGACGGGCACCGACAAGAAAAATTCACAGGAAAAAAAAAAAAAAATGATAGCCAAAATTTAATCTAAAAAATGTCAGTTTTTCAAATAATTTATAAAAAATTGGTAAAAGAAAGTTTAATTTAAATTGGAGAAATGGTGGAAAAATGGACTCAAATATAAAATAATAACCAGTGTGAAAAAAAGGAAACCCTTAAAGTGAATGAGAAGGGATTGATAGTTCAGTGTGTGTGTGTGTGTGTGTGTGTGTGTGTGTGTGTGTGTGTGTGTGTGAGTGTGTAGACAGATGGGAAAGTGTGTGCCTGGTTGGATAGAAAGGTGTGTTTGTGTGTGTTGATGGACGGGAAGTTGTGTTTCGACAAATGGATGGAAAAGTATGTAGATGGATGGTGAGGCGTGTGTATACAGATGGATGGTAAAGTGTGTGTGTGTGTGTGTGTGTAAAAAGACTTTCTTACTTTCTTCTCCTTCAACAGAGATTTAGTCCCCCATCCCCCTCTCAGCAACTCAAATAACCTACCTCCTCTGTTTCTTAGCAACAGAGCCGTCACCACAGCAACCGCTTCCCAGCTGTGTGTTTTGTGATGAGGATTAGACTCGGTTTGAAGAAACCTTTTTTTCTTCATATCCTATTTTTTTCATCTATACATTTTTGTACACACATATATATGATTTCATCCGAATCCAAAAAAAATTAAAATCAAATCATAGACCTATTGTAATATTTTTTACAATGTACATATATATATGTGTGTGTGTTTGTACGTATGTATTATATAATACATTAGAAGAGATATAATTAGACTTTTTTATTAAATAAACAAAATTTTTCATAATGTATATATATATATATATATATATACGCGCACACACACACACATCACTATATATTTGTATATATGAATCGTAATACATCAGAATAGATGTATAATTAGATTTCTTTTTTAAATTAAAATGTAAAAATAAAAAATTAAACAAGAGAAAATAAAAATGTAATTCTAAATCTATTGTAATCTTTTTTACAATGTATATATATATAGAGAGAGATATATGTTTATGTATATATGTGTTACATAATACATAAGAATAGATATGTATTAGATTCAAAAATAAATAAATAAAAACAAACAAAATTAAAGAAAAAAAATGTAATCTTTTTTATAATGTATATATGTATACATATATGTATATATATCACTATATGTTTGTGTGTGTATATATATATATTTGATATAATACATTAGAATAGATTTTTTTTTTTAATTGTTGAACTGGGTTGGTTCTCCCCTTCATCAGTCCATCCCATAATAGTAACTGGCGAGGCCTCGCTGCGTCGTCACATGTCATCCAGGAAGTTGGCGCCGCCGTGGCAACGGTCGTTTCCTCAGGAAATCATCAGATAGCATCACACACTTTCGTCCGTCTGGAGGCCGGAGGCGGGGCCAGCCCTGACTCCGCCTCCTCCTCCTCCCCCTTTATCCCTTCTTCATCACGATTTATTTTTTGACCTCCATCCCAGAAAATCGGGAATTAATTTTCTCGTGTAAATTAATACTTTAATCATTGCCTGAATCTGAATGTACATCAGCAGTATGTTAATCGATTTAAATATGTGGAATTTGGTTTTAATTCGAAAATAATCATTCATTTCCTGTTTGGACATTCAGGCATTATTGGGCTTCTTTTTCAACTAAAATGGTGTTTTCCAGCGTCCTGACAGCGACAACCATGGCAGCGAGTGCGGCGGCGAGCTGCAGGAGGCCCGGGAGCGGGTCCGAGAGAGCGAGTCCCGGAACCGGGTGAGTTCCCCCCCCTTCTTGACTGAGACGTAAATGAAACAAAACGGAATTGTTTAGTTTAGTGGAATGAACATCGAGGTGTAAGGACGTCTTGTCGATTGTCGCCGCAGGAGCTGCAGGAACGTCTGGGCGCCGCAGAGCTGGAGCTCCGCTCGGCCCGCGAGGAGGCCCAGCGGCAGGGGAGGAGCCTCCAGGGCCTCAGTGACACCATCAGGACGAAGGAGGCGGAGGTACGGACAGATCCGGAGACAGGGTTGGAAGAAGACTAACGTTGGTTTTGTAAAACAAAAACAAAGCTGTCAAGCAAACAGATGCAATACCCAAACTGGCCACTAGGGGGCACTAAATAATCCTTTTCTTTTTATGTACCGTAAGCGGTCAGTAAAAATGCGCTTTGGCTCAGTTAATTTACTATTTGATTGAAAATATTCAGTTAAATTTATATTTTGTTCATATATTAAAACAATTTAAATACATTATGACTTAATTTGATGGACTCTGGAGCAGCTGATGTCGCTGCAGCGCGTCTTCAGGCAATCTGAAGAGAGGACCCTGTGTGTGTGTGTGTGTGTGTGTGTGTGTGTGTGTGTGTGTGTGTGTGTGTGTGTGTGTGCGCGCGCTGTGGTGGTGAGGAGGACAGAAGAGATGTTATGTCTCCCTATTCAAATTTAAATGAAGAGACAGAAGTGATTTTGCAAAATGGATGCACAGTTCTGGTCCTCAATACACTGTTTGTGTGTGTGTGTGTGTGTGTGTGTGTGTGTGTGTGTCCAGGCCGTGGAATTGTACCGGGTAATCGAGGAGCAGAACAACATGCTGTGTTCCTTCAAAGACCTGGCCAACAGAAACCAGCTGCAGCAGCTGCAGGTTTGTTACTTAGCATGGCGCTAAGATGATGCTAACTCCAGGCGGCTAGGTCTGCAGGCGTTAGCATGTGGCTGGTAGCTACTTCAGCATCCGCAGAGTTGCATCGGTCCCACGGGTTGACACGTTCTCAAAGTTAAGCATTGCAGCGCTAAACATTGTTGACGTCTCGGCATTTTCAGGTGTCGGGTACGGAGTCTCTCCGGGGCCACGGCGAGATCCTGGGTCTGCAGGCCTCCCTCTTCCAGGCCCAGCTGGAGCTGCAGGCCGGCCAGCGGGCCCGGCGCCAGGCGGCCCGCGCACAGGAGGACCTGAGCCGAGCCCTGCAGCGCCTGGAGAAGGACCTGCAGGAGGCGCTGCAGCACAGGAGGGACACGGAGGGACACAACCAGGTGAGGCCTCGCCGTGTGGCGGCGGCGGCGGGGTGCTCGCTGCGTACCGGATGACATCACACGGTCACGTGACCCAACAGGAGCTGCGGCTGGCGCTGGACGAGGCTCGCTCGGCCCTGCGGGAGAGGGAGGAGCGGCTGAGCGACAGCGAGCGAGAGAGGAGGAAGGAAGACGAGCAGCGGGAGAAGACCATCAGAGAGCTGAGGAGATCCCTGAAGAGCAAGGAGCAGCTGGTGGAGGTGACACACACACACACACACACACACACACACACACACACACACACAAGTCGGCGAAACATACAAACACCAGGTTTTTACGACACCAACTCCGGGGTCGACACAAGTCGGCAAGGCCAAATATCCGTGTTGTTTCGAGGTCAACAACCATCAACAGGCTCCGTCTAATCAATGTGTGTGTGTGTGTGTCTGTGTGTGTGTGTGTGCAGGATTACTGCGAGCTGCTGGACGAGCCCTCCGAGACCCGGGACGCCCTGATCCAGAAGCTCCGGCAGCGGATCAAGGAGCGAGACGGCGCCCTGGAGGTAGAGCTCCATCACGCCGACATGGGTGCACTCCCACCTCTGACCACTAGGGGGCGCCAACGCTCACGCGGTTTATTTCCATCATTTCAAAAAATGTTCCTCACGCAGCGCGCCGTGGATGAGAAGTTCCGCTGCGTGGAGGAGAAGGAGGAGGAGACCCGCCGGCTGCGACTCCTCCTGCGGGAGAAGGAGCGCGACCTGGAGAGGCAACGCTGCGCCCTGGCCAACAACGAGGAAACCATCGCGGTGAGTCGCGCCGCCTCCTTATTGGTCGCCCGGCCCGGATCAAGCCCCTGACGCCAAACTTCCGCCTCCTCCGTTTCAGAGCCTGGAGGTTCTGGTCCGAGGGAAAGGCCTGGAGCTGCAGCAGGCGGCCGACGCCTGGAGGAGCGTCCAGCAGCAGCGGCGAGACGGCGAGGAGAGACAGAACCGCGCCCTCGGGGAGAGGGACGCCGTCATCGTCCAGCTGCAGGGGGCGCTGCAGGCGTGCACGCAGGAGGCGCAGGTACGGAAAAATAACCCCGTGTGTGACGCTTTTTGCAAAACGGTGAACGGTTCTTCCCGGCGCAGGAGCTTCGCTGCTCCCTCCTGACACGGACATCCTCGCCGCCCGGCGGCGTCCTGGAGGAGCTGAAGGTCCGCCTGCAGCTCAAGGACCAGCTGTTCCAGGAGGTTCTGGCCGACCGCACCCGGCAGGCCCAGGAGCACCAGGACCAGGTGACGGAGCTGCTGCGGACCATCGGCGCCCGGGACCAGTACATCCAGGTACTACAAACCATAACTCCACGTGTAGATAAGAATAATCCATCTTGACTAGATGATTCGTGATACGCCCGTGTCCCAGGACTCGGCGGCCCGACTCGGGGAGGTGATGTCCGAGCAGGCCGGCCGGCTGCAGGAGCTCCGGCGCCAGCTGACCTCCGGGCCGGACTCGGCCGAGGAGCTGCGCGTCCTGAGGGAGGAGCTGCGCCTGGTCCTGAGGAGGGAGAAGGAGAACCAGGAGCTGAGCCGCGGGCGCGACGCCCGGCTGGAGGCGCTCCAAAGGACGCTGCTCGCCAAGGAGGAGGCCGTCAAGGTGGGCGCCGAGGCCGCGGGTCCGGCTCGCAGCACAAAATGTAGTCCGTGGAAGAAATTTTTCCAGATCGCTAACGGAAACAGAACCGCTCCGGTTGAAATTTGGATCTCAGAGACGTACCGTAATTTTCGGACGATAAGCCGCGACTTTTTTCACGTAAACAACGATGCGGCTAAAACATGGACTTTTTTTTGGGTGGGTAGGGGCGCTAACGAGCTTCACGCCGTTAAAACGTTTATCCTCGTCACATCCGACCAATGAAATGATTGGGAAATTCTGAGTCCGTTCAACTCCGACACTGAAGAAGACAACTTTGACGGTTTTAGTGCGCAGGAGGAAGCCCAAGATAGCGATCAGCTAGCGCTAGCTAGCTTGTAGCTTATATTGAGGTGCGCTCAATAGTCCGGAAATTACGGTTTATATAAAACACAACAGATCTTTGTGTCATATTAATTTCAAGGAGTTTAATTCAGCTTCGAAGGCAACTTTAAGAAAAAATTTTTTTTTCAATTCTATCCACCAATTTAATTATTTTCCATTCTTTTCAAATGAATTTAATTATATTTCTGTTTAGTATTTTTCTAGTATTATTTTCATATTCATTTGATTTCATTATTATTTTCCTACATTTTTATTATCATTTCGAACCTCAAAGTGGTGGTACTGTAGGGGGGGGGTGGCATCCTGGATATTTATCATGTGTGTGTGTGTGTGTGTGTCCAGGACTTCCAGAGGCAGCTTTCCGACCCCGCCGCCCTCCCGCTGGTGGAGCGCCTGACCCTGGAGATCCAGGATCTGCGGGAGCGCCTGCTCCAGCAGGACGGCCCCCCGGCCCGGGGCCCTGTTCTGGGCCGGGACCGGGTCGGGGGCCGGCACCCCGAGTGCGGAGGTGGGCATCCCAGGAGCATGGGACAGTATCTGTAAGACAGACCCCCCCCCCCCCTCCGCGGCAGGGGCCGGGGGGGCGCGAGGGAACTATTTATTATGGTGGAACAAGATGCATTGTGGGAATTGTTTGGACTCTAACAGCCGCTAACAGCTTCCTAACAAGGACGCCAGCTGAGGGAACCAGAACCATCCGGTCCACTCACAGACCTCTGGATATTTATATATAGAAAATATATGCATATATATCGTAATTTCCAGACTTTTGAGCGCATCTGAATATAAGCCGCACCGGCTAAAAATGACTGAATAAATCTATGTGTGCACATATAGGCCGCACGTTGTTGATATTTACGATGAAGCATTTTTTTGACTTTTAATTAGATATATACCGGAAACATCCACAAATAAGACAAGGAAAAGTCCATCCATTCGTTTTCTATCCCAGCTTTGTCAGATTCAAGCTGATCGCTATCTTGGTCTCCAATTCAAGTCGTCTTCTTCGCGATCGGAATTGAACGGCCTCAAAATTTCACGGCCGTTCTATCGGTCCGATGTGATGAGGCGAAATGTTTTGGCGGCGTGAACCTCATTAGCACAAAAAGATCCATAAATTAGCCGCAGTATTCAAAGCGGAGGGAAAAAGTAGGAGCTTATAATCTGGAAACAACGGTGTATATATGTATATAAAAAACAATATCACCTTTATACACCTATCATTTTAAATGAAAAAAAATCTGGGATTAAAAGCTCTGGAATAACAAATATAATTTTTTTTTTTTATCCTCTCACATCTCTTTACTTTGAAGAAATAATTCACTGTTAAAGACACGCCATGCAGCCGGTGTGTTTGCGGTGACTCCACTTCCTGCTTGTGTGTGTGTGTGTGTGTGTGTGTGTGTGTGTGTGTGTGTGTGTGTGTGTGTATGTGCATGTCTAACACGCATGAACGAGCTCACCGACCGAAGAAAACGAGGTCATTTTTGACATATCTGGACCCCGGGTCGGCCTCCCGGACATCCCGGTTGCTATAGAAACCTGTGACGTCATCCCCCGACTTCCTTGTCGGTCTGGTGCGTCGTCATGACGACGCAAGGTTTGCGAAGTTCAGGTGCAGGATGTATTTTTGCACGCTGGCCCTCGACACCAACCCCCCAATAAAGGTATCCAATACTTTGCCCCCCCCCCGAAGTGATGAAAACACAGAAACACACACATGAAAATAATATTCAATTTAATTTATGATTTTTAAGTACTTATATGTGTCATAATCTCATGCTGATTTTTAGCTAATTAATTTTTGTTATTTGTAATTAATATGTAATTTTCATTCACAAACAGTTAGTCATTTATTTCTATTTTGAAGTTGTTTTTTTTGTTTGCAACCATGTCGAAATTGTGCCCTTTTTTTGGGTGATTAGTTCATTTTTATTTACTCCATTTTTCCCCTTTTAGCTGATTTTTTTCCATTGTAAAATTTAAAAATATTTTTGGAATAATTTATATTCAATTGTATTGAACCCCCGGAGTACTGATCCATATATTTAAATACTTAATATTTTAAGAGAAAGCAATAAAAAATCAAAAACAGTAACAGAAGCACAAAGCCCTGTCGAATGAATACACACACACACACTCACACACTCGCACAGGTCAGAATAAATACATTGTGTGAAGAAAAAACTCCTGAGACTTTTGTTTTCAGAGGAGGAGGATAAGATCTACCGCCAAAATAAAGGAAGCGAAGAATAAACCAAAAAGATCAACAAAAACAACCACAGCAGATCAGAATGCATCTGATCCATTCAGTCTTTAATCAATGTATCTTTGAATAACTGAATACATGAAATATTTCTCCTCTGCTTGTATAAGAAAAAGGAAAAAGCAATTAATTTTGGTAAATTTACAAAAAAAAAAAAAAAAAGTTTAATAGATTAAAAATGCATGAAATCGTGATTGAATTTTAATTTTTAAACTCATATTTCTACGGCGAGAGTCACAAGTGAATATTTTAAATCACCCGTGAACCTTTTCAATACAATATGAGCGTCAAATGACTAAAGCTGAAGCGATAGTTTGTTTTTTTTTAAACAATGAATTTAAAAATAAGCATTAAAATGTTTTCTCTCAACCTATTTCATATTTATTTCCTATAAAAATGAAGAAAGTGGAGGTTCTGATCGAAGCACCAGTGTGGGTGGATATGAGGGTGTGTTTTCTCCATTCTCCAGACGTTTTCTCCATTTAAACAACCTCGTGTGTGTGTTTGCAAGCGTGTGTGATGGCGTCTCATCAGCCGAGGCCCACGATTTTATTTCCCGCCGTCAGCTCCAAATCCGTCCTCTGCTCTCCACAGATCTGACCTCCGAGGACGGCGACGAGGATCTCAACACGGACGACACCTTCAGCATCGACGAGGAAGAGCGTTCGTCGGCCCGCGCTGGGGTACGAGACAAAATTCAGAGAAGTCATCATTAAATTTGTTTTTTTGCAGAGGCTGCTATCGATCCATTTATGCTGATCCGAAGACTTAAAATTATTTTATTTTTTTATTTTTTTAGAACATTTATTAGAACAGGTTCCTTAACAGAGTCATACACATTCTTACAAAACCTCATAACAAGATACACATTATACAATATTCTTTATAGGTCACTTATTTCCTCAATGGCAAGCGAAAAATAAAGTAAAACTTAAAAAAAAAAAAAAAGAAACACACAAAAAAACATCTAACTCAGTCAAATAGAGATAATCTTCAACTCTCCAGATATTTTTTAATGGGTGCCCATTTGTCAAGGTATCACCATTTATGCTGATGCGAAGACTTAAAATGATTTTAATAGTGCACAATAATGCGGTTTTAAACCCAAGAAGTCATGCAGAAATAGAAAATCGGATTACAGTTGTGAAAGGAATTGCAATAAATGGTGTTAGTTCATTACTAAACTACAGAAAAATAACCTTTCTGAATGTAGACACAGGAGGAGATGATGCGTTCAGGAGCCTCCACTCGGCTGGGAAACCGGAGAAACCGAGGACTTAATCAGAATCAGAATAAAATTTATTTGTCCCCGAGGGGCAATTGGGGGTCACATGGGGTAGCAGCATCAAATTCAAATCTTTGCACTTAAGACCTTAAAACACTTTATAGCCTTGACTTTGACACTTTATCATTCTATTTGTATTTCTTATTCTCCCTAGCTTTTTTTTTTTACTCTTTATACAATTTCCTACTATTATTTATTATTGTTATGTTTTACTTGAAACTCTGGCACAATAATTTCCTTCAGGATAAATAAAGTTGTTCTTATTCTTATTACTCTTAGTCTTAAATTGTGAACATAAAAGAATAATAAAAAAAGAAAACAAATAAAAAAAATACAATAATAAATATAATAAATAAATAAATAAATAATATCGAAATAAATAATATAATAGTAAATGAAGACATTTATGTTTCAATGAATTACTGTGCAGAATTGTGCAAATTGTAAGTTAGCTCTGGGGTCAAAGGTCACCCTTCTCCTTCTGGGTTTTGCCCAGAGGAGGTCCCGCAGCGACGACAAACAGAAGATTGATTTTGTGTTTGTGCGATCAGGGCTATGAGGGTCTGGAGCCGCCGTCGGGGGGCCGGAGGCTGGTGGAGCAGAAGCGGGTGGTGGAGCGGCAGCTGGGCGAGCTGAAGGCTCAGCTGGAGAAGGCCGGATTTTCGTCGCTGTCCCAGATGAGGTACGACGCGCGGCGTTCGCTTTCACTGTCGCTAAATCGTCCGGTTGCTTTTCGGATAAATTCCTCAGTAAGTTCTTGCAAATATCAGGTCATTTCACTAAATTCCAAACTTCTCGCCGTTTATAATTGTAAATATCCGCTCACAACTGTTTTAATTTAATCAGACTGGCGGCTGACTCATGCTAATATAGCCGTAGCCATAGCGCACATAGAGTGAGGTAATTAGCCTTGAGTGCTCGTGGTAAAAGCTGACAAACATACAGCTGACACCGCTAAGGGCAGCTAACCCACGCTAATCCAGGGATGACAAATACTTACGTGCTGTAAAAGAAGCTAACCTAATGCTAACATTTTAAGATAAGCTACAAACGTGCAGACAGCTCTTTTGGGCAGTTAACATTCATGGAGGTTAACAAATGCTACGCATGCTCTAGCGAATAGCACACAATGCTAACGCTGCAAATCAAGGCTAACAAACAATCTTAAAATGCTAAGTGTTAACTTTCTTGTGCCATTGTGCCAATATCCGTTTCCTTGAAAGAACAACCGTTTCTTGCCAGTGCCAATTAGTTTAATGTTAGCAGAGAATTAGCTTTTGCTTTAGCAGCAACTGCCGTAAGACGATTAGCATGAGTAAGCATCTTTCAGTGGGCATATTGCTAGCTGCTGTTACATAAGACCACATTAGCATAGCACATCTGCTAGCCTTCTGTTAGCAATTCATCTAACCTTTTTAACGTTATTAGGATCATTTTTTTCCCGCGCTGCCTATGTTACCCCTCCTCTTCCCGCTTTAAAACAATTAGTATGTTAGCATCAACTGTTTTCATCTCTGTTAGCATCACGTTTGTACTTCCTGAACCCATATTTCCTGGCTCAATTTTATTTTACCCCCATGTTTTGCACGGTTTTGCACAAATTATCTCTTTATGCCGTCCGTTAGCTTTAGCACTGGACCCGACGGGACGTACAGTAGAGCCGGGTCGCTACAACTTTCCTTCTGTTTCAAAGGAAAGCCCTGTTGAGTCTCCGCCAGGAGAACGAAGGCTTGAAGCATCAGCTGACGGACGGCGGGCAGAGTGACGGACAGACGCCGCTGGAAGATGAAGACGAGGAGGAGGAGGAGCTGGATGTGACCATAGAGGGTGTGGAGGAAGATGAAGAAGAAGAGGAGGAGGTCTCTGAGCTGTGGGACTCCTGGGACGGAGCCTTAGCTCTCTCTGTCCAAAAACACTGTCCCAAAAACCTCCAGGATCTGGACATAAGGGACCTGCTCGCCAAATCCTCCCCGGTACCGACCCATATATGCGTTGTTTTTTTTTTTCGAATATTTTCCAAATCCACTGTTGTCGCTTCATGTTCCCTGGTTTTCTCTCCAGGATGCTCGCGGCGGTGCGCAGCGGGACGGCGCGCCCGACAAGGCCGTTCGTCTGCAGCAGCAGAGCAGAGCGCTGAAGGAGAGGCTGATGGTTTCGGAGGCCACGGTCCAAGCCCAGGCCGAGCAGCTCAAAGACTACAGGGATCTGCTCAGTGAGTTCTTCCCCTCGCCCGGCTGGTCGTGTTGAAGCGCCCGCGACCTCCGAGGTTGGACCCTCGCCGCTGAGCCGTTTCCCCTCTCGCCCGCAGCCGAGACGACGGTGCAGCAGGACAGCAAGCAGATCCAGGTGGACCTGCAGGACCTGGGCTACGAGACCTGCGGCCGAAGCGAGAACGAGGCGGAGAGGGAGGACACCAGCAGCCCAGGTTTGACTTTTAAAAAAATCAGCAACGCCACTTGCAGCTAATGTTTTTGTAGTTACACAAGACGGCCACTAGATGGCAGCAAAGAGCAGGTTAGGTCGCTTGTATTGCAAGACTAGTATAAGGCCTAATATACTGGGAAATATTATGGAAAAGGAAAACATTTCAAATATATAAACTCGGCAAAACATGAAATAAACGCTTTATTTTAATATAAGTCAATCAAATTTATTATCTTCTTTTCCCCAAATGATGCCTGCAGTGAGAAACTCTGCTCTACTCTGCTTTTTACATCAGCTGTGAGAAATTCATTTCCAATATTTATCATAGCGGGTCAGTCAAGAAGACCTCGGAAGTGTTTTTATTTATATCAGTTTTGAAAATGATAACTCGCAGCCTGAAAATGCAATTTTAAGCGGTAATCTGTGTGAAATTCAAAGCGATGTAAATTTTGAATGAAATATCACCCCCAGAAAGCAATAAAAATAATAAAACGAGAATGGTGATTCCTATTTTATTGTTTTTTGATTAAAAAGAGCTGTTCACTGACCTGGGATGGTAAAAGAAAAGATGAGTTAAGACGGAAATTTATTTTTGTATTTATTGTATTCTGTGTTTTATATCAAAACTGACGATGAATCCGTAAATAATGTTCCCACCTTTGGTTTTTAGAGTTCGACGACCTGGAGATGTGCACGTCCCTTGACTGCGGGTCCCAGTGGTGGCCGACCAACGGCGGCGGCGGCGGATCCGCCTTTGCCGAGCCCGCCGCCACCGCCGCCGCAACCCAGATCTCCGGCTACGGGGACGAGGCGTCGTCGCTGCAGCGCCTGGTGGAGGACCTCCGCTCCCAGCTGTCTCGCTCTCAGGCGGTGATCCGAGGCCTCCAGAGCCGCCTGCGCTCCCTGTCCACCTCCAGCGACTGCGGCCCCTCCACCCCTCGCAAGGTCAACTGGTCCTTCCGGGCCTCGCCCTCGCAGAGCGGCGCCGAGGACGACGAGGGCTGGCAGTCGTCGGACGGCGGGCCCCTGGCCTCGCCCCGCCACCCCCAGCCGGACAAGGGCCTCCGAGAGCTGGTGTCGCGGGTGGACGCCTTGGAGGACCAGATGAGGAAGGGGGGGAAGAAGTCTGCGGTGGACGACGGGAAGTCTGCCATCCGGCCGGGGTGAGTGTCAGGGCACCCCCTCTGTTTGTTTTAGTGAATACTCTTTTTATTAAATATATATAAAATATACATGGTTAAAAGTTATCTTTTTAAAGATGATTAGGAAAATCGTAGTCTCATCACATCTTGATACGATATTGAAACTAGCAAGATGGTGGCAGGGGGGAATTTGTTTTTTGCAGATTCAACTGGTAGTAAACAACTGGTACTACTAATAATAATGATAATAATAATAATGATGATAACAAAAATAGCTAAAATAGCAGAAATTTTGATCATAAAACAGCATTAAAAATGTACCACATCAATTTATAATAATAGTTCTTCTTCTTCTTCTTCTTCTTCTTCTTCCTCTTCTTGTTATTGTTATTATTATTATTATTATTATTATTAATGTAACAATCATAATGATAACCATAAGAAGAGCTATTATTATTATTATTGTTATTTTATTATTATTATTATTATAAAAAATGGTGTCTGGAAGGAAATGTTTTTGGCAGATTCAACTGGTCGGTTTCACAGAACTACTTACTATGAGAAAATAATAATAATAATAATAATGATAATAGTAATAATAATTACTTTAATAGCTAAAATAGCAATATTAATGATAATACAGTATTACAAATCTCCCACACTCACTCATAATAATAATAGTGGTTATGTATTCTAAAAAAATGATAAGAAGAAGAAGAAGAATTTTTATTATTGTTGTAATTATTACGATCGTAAAACCATAATAATAACAGTGAAAATATTGTATTAATAGTCAAAAAGTCATAATAATGCAGTATAAAAAATCAGCTAGTTATAATCATTTTTATTAATACTACTACTACTACTACCAATAATAATAATAATACCACCAATGATAGTGGCACCAATAATAATAAAAATAATGACAAAAAATAATGATGATAATGCTACTCCTACTACTACTACTACTACTAATAATAATAATAGTAATAATACTATATTGTCAAAGAAAAGCTCTAAAAATCCAAAAGTATCAGGGGAAATATTTGAACAAGCCCAGTTTTCAAGTTGTACTGAACCCTGAGCCATCCAGGGGGTGCAGTCTCCGCTTTGACAGAACAACCGCTGTCGTAACGTCGAAGCCTTTGTCCCCGTCGACATCCACGGATCCGCTCGGCATGTGCGAGCTGCAGATCCTAAAAGGACACCGCCTCCATGCGGTCTAGATTTAGACATCAGGCAAAAGAAGAGTGTTTGCACTCATTTTAATTATAACAAGTGGGCCTGTTAATCCAGGATAACAGCAGGGAAAAACCCCAGTGACTGATGTTTGTATGATGAGGAATAATCTAGTCGCTGCCCTGCCGCGGGATCGCCAGCCTGTACCCCCTCCACCCCCTCGAGCAACTTCCAACTTCCAGCCAATTTATCCGGGCTCTGTTAGGTCAGGGGTCGTACCTCACTTGCCAATCTTGGAAAGAATGAAAAAAAAAGAATGAATTGGTTATATTCATCAGTGATTTGCTTCACCGGCTTTGGATTTGTTATTCAAAATTGCTTGATTTTGACATTTACTGTTTACATACCGAGAAGAGACGTGGGGTGAGGCAGCGGGCTGTTGAGCCTCAACGTAAATTGCGCGCTGATGGCTGACTGCTGGCGTACTCCGCACTAAGACCGTATTGCTATTAAAATATTTAATCACTTTTCATATATGAACTGCATTTCCAATGTACAGTGTTTTTTTTTTGTCAACAACTGGATGTGTGTTACTAGTTTCTTATGTTGAGTGATCATAAATCGGCCAACAAGTGAGGCACGCAGTTCTCCTGCCTCATGGAAGTCACTGCCTCACCAGCTCTGAACCTCACCGCATGTCGCTGGCTCGGATCCATACTCAGCTGTTAGCATGTAGCTGTTAGCGCCGCCGCAGTAAGATGGTCGATCGACGCGTCCGTTTGCCGCCGCAGGAAGTTCGACACGCTGATCCAGGCTCAGGCCCGGGAGCTTTCCCACCTGCGGCAGCGGCTGCGCGAAGGCCGCGGCGTGAGCCACATCCTCACTCAGCACCTGGGCGACACCACCAAGGCCTTCGAGGAGCTGCTAAGGGCCAACGACATCGACTACTACATGGGCCAGAGCTTCAGGGACCAGCTGGCGCAGAGCAGCGCACTGGCACAGCGCGTCAGCGCCAAGATCACCGGACGTGAGTCGGACGCCTCGACGCTTTTCTTACAACCTGACTTAGGAGCGCATCGAGATAGGAGTTTCCGAGATACGAGCCGTAGCTTCGTGGAATTTGTAATTCTGAGTTCGGAGTGAGCTGGTCCGGGACGGTTGATGGTTTTAAAAAGAGGAGCGGTGTTCACTCTGATGCTAAATGAAGTGTGGCCATAAAACGTAGCAAAGTATGCTAGTTCCATTTAGCAACACATCGTAGCATTAAGTGTGTAGCCAGTAAGCTAAGCTAAGGACAGATCACCATTTTGGTCTGTAAATACATTTAATAAAACTGCTGTATTTCTTTGTATTCTCTTTAATTTGTATTTTTGTGTTTTTATACATTATTGGTGATTTAAAAAGTACATTTTTCTTATACCACGTACCAAGACCAGGGGTCAGGAACGGATCAACAGTGTTTTGATTCATCGGAATGGGTCATTTAATTTGATGTACAAGCAAATTGAGTTACGCTCAGTGCCGCCATCTTTGTCATCTTTTATATTGTATCATTATTTTTTACAGTCTTTGTTATAAATAAAGTAACAGAACTGGCCGTCTGAAAGGGATCAATAGCATTTCAAGTCATATCGAGGGCGGAAATTTGATATTCTACGAGCTCAATAAGCGAACCAATTCAGCTCCTGATCCAAGGAATGACAGGACACGGAGACACGCTTTTCTCACAGTCAAGGTCATGAGAAGGTTGTTGGTTGGACACGATCACGCATTGAAAACTGTGTTTTTCTCCGCAGGCGATCAACCCGAGGATCCGGACGACAAGACGGAGCTGCTGGCCATACGGTCAGTGTCCTCATTCGCGTGATGCAAAAACAAGATAAGAAAACCCGAGGTTCACTGTCGGTCAGTGGAAATTATCGGCGTGTGACTCTGGCAGCCGCGACCGGAGGCAAAATAATCAAACGCTGATGACGAGAGAGCGAAGGGTTCCCGCTGGGCGATTAATGACAGCTGATTAATGAGGGCTGGAGAGGGGAGGGGACGCCTCATCCTCAGAACGCTGTTTTCCTGTCATAATAGGAAACAGCAGCCGCTGATGAAACGTGGTTTTTTTGGTTTTCGGTTATTTCCATCAATTCTGATTGGCGAGATGTAAGCGTGGTCTGGTAATGCTGGAGTTGCACATAGTTATTATTATTATTCTTTCTTTCTATTATTATTCCTTCTAGCCCCAAGTTTTTTATACTCATAATAATAATAATAACAACAATTATATCGGTTCTTCTTCTTATTGTTGTTATTATGAGTGGATGTGGTACATTTCTAATTCTGTATGATCATTCCTATTATTGCGATGATGATGATGATGATGATTATTATTATTAATAACAATAATTATTATTATTATTATTATGGTTATAGTAAGTAATTCTGTGAAAACTACCAGTTGAATTTGCCAAAAATATTTCCTTCCAGTCACCGTTCTTTGTAATAATAATGATAACAATAATAATAGTTCTTCTTCTTCTTCTTCCATATTATTATTATTATTGTGATTGTTATTATATAAAAAATTTGGAGAAGAAGAAGAAGTGGACATGATACATTTTTTAATGCTGAATAATCATTACTATTATTGCTTTTATAGTTATTGTTGTTATTAAAATTCTTATAGTAAGTAGTACTGTGAAAACTATCAGTTGAATTCGCAAAATTCAAACACATCGAAGACAAAACACAGGAACAAACATTCCAACACGGGAAATGCTGCTTTGACAGCTGCACGCCAAACACACACATCATCTTACACACACACACACACACACTCATCTTTCATTTAATTTTTTTTTTATCTTGAGTATATGCTTTTAACGTTCAGATTAAATTGAGGTATAACATAATACATTCTCAGATCCAACAGATTGTCCTGTTGTTGTCATCAGTAAAATGTAAAGAAATGCCCAGAAAGTGAGAAAGATAATATATTTTATAATTATATATATATTATTTATGATTACTGAATATTATAATTATAATAAAATATAATTATGATAGAACATCATATCATAATTATATTAGAATTAATTAATAATATAACTATATACGTATATATTTCAATATGTGTGTCTGTGTGTGTATATATATATATATATATATATATATATATATATATATATATATATATATATATAAGAAGCTTTTTTTTTTTCCATTATCTTCCCAACATAAGATGAAAAAATAATACAAATCCACTGCAGTTTTGGGATGAGGAATCTGTTGATGGGTTGAAAATCTGCTCTTCTTGGCATCAGGGAGGCCGTGGGGTTACATAACAACCCAAAGGCTGATGTGATGCCACCATCCGGCTCCAAATAGCTTGGGAAAATAAATTATAAGTATTTAATTGAAGTGTATTTTATTTGTGTTAGCTCCTTTTTTCAATTTTAGTTCTAAATTGGGAGATTGTTCTGACCTTGAAATATTAAAATAAAATGATATTTATCATTTTTACGCTCAAAATATACGTCGCACTCGCGGAAGCCGGCACACCCGCCAAAAACGCCGTCAATTTGTCGAGACTTTCAACCCAAGGTAGGCAAAATATGAAAAACCAATATATGAAAAACCAATATATACATTGATACCTTTATTTTGGATGTCAAAAAGTAACTGCGGCTCCCAGTTTTTCTGGGTCCAAATGGGTCTTTGGATGATGACCCCTGCCTTAGACCGTACACCGTAGACCATCTACCTGAGACCATAGACCATAAAGTATTAGACCATATAGACAATAGATCATGGTGGACCGTGGACCAGATCATGGAGCTTGCATGGCAGCACCAGTATGACGTGATGGGGACGCAGTCAAAACCGGCTCCTGTCGCCGGGTAGAAAAGCGCGAGGGCTGGACCAGACCATAATAAGCAGTGTTCAATGAACAATTAGGGCTGGTCCTTAGAGAAGGAGACGCAGAAAGAAAGAGAGAGAGAGAGAGAGAGGCCGGCAGTAATCTAACATCATGTTGATGCTACACAGATGGATGAACAGATGTGCTGCTGAATTACTGTGTTTTCCACGACGGTCGCCTCATTTTGGACATTCCCTCTATGTGTGTGTGTGTGTGTGTGTGAGGATGCCGCCTGCACATCGTGATGCACATCGACTTCATTTACACAAAGACCGCAGGGGTTGTTTTTGTGGCGTGGTGAGAATTAATCTACAAGGTTTTTCTAAACGCTGATCAACAACTAGATGAGAACGGTTGAATCTCACGCCTGATAACGACACGTTCATAGGGTTGTAATAACCAGTCCTTAAAAGTGACGTAAACTCAGGGAGGGATGGGGTGGTTAAACTGCCAAACTGTGTACAAAAAGATGTTCGTGCAACGTATTTTGTCATAATATTGTTATTATATTTGAGAGTTTGTGCCAAAGGCAATATGAGTTTGTTTGCAAAAAAAAAAAAAAAAAACATTTTAAGGAAACCGATTAAATAGATAAAATAATTTGTAAGATTTTTTTGTTAAAATATAAATATATATATTTTATGTTTAGGCTATCATTATTAATTAATATATTGTTGCTTATTTTTAGTTTTGGTATTTAAGTTGTTTTTTTTCAGATTTAGAGGCTAACCACAGTTAGCACAACATCAAAGCATTAAAAATTAACTATTTATATTGTCGAAAATCCCACATAAAAAGACTTTGTGAGCCCTTCAAGATTCCGACTCTTACGGATAAAAAATACCCGCGAGGTGTTTTTTCCGAAGGGCTTTCCCGGCCAATCGGAGCCAAGCGTTGCACCTGACTCATAGTTGACCTGAGCGACCCCGGAACACACACACACACACCCCTCCCCACCTCACCTCATAAACACACACATGGAGTCTGCATCATCACCTTAAAACACACACACATGCATGCAGATGCAGGTATAAAGATACATTATACTAATGGCTGTGTGTGTGTGTGTGTGTGTGTGGGGTTGATGGTGCAGCGCCGAGGGGTTTTACTGGCTGCATGCTGCTGCCTCTAATCAGGTTAAGTTATTAAGACCTTGAATGGGCAGGAAGTAGGTCAGAGTCGGAGCCAGTGGGAACGTGAGTGTCGAGCGGCGTGGAGCGGAGCTGCACATGGTGCCGGAGCGTCGCCCGCCCCCTCTTCGCTTTCCTCGCCGTTATGTAAGATTTACTCGCATAACCCTTTTTTTTTTTTTTTTGGGAGGGGGGGACGATACGCCCCCCCCCCCTCCACCCCGGACGCTGTCGAGCTGACGCGGGGAGTAGTGGAAACACGAGGAGGGGGGTGTGTGTTTTCAGCGGGGGATGAAAGAGGAAGCGAGGCTTTGTGGAGGATCATTCATCGGGGCTTCTGTCCGACTCATTCTGTGATGGTCAGCGCAGCGTGAACGCCCGCCGCCCCCCCCCACCGCCACCGGGATCTGGATATCCGTTTGTACACTCATCCCTGGTTGTTTCCTCCCCCCCGAGTGCGGCTCTTTTGTCACCGCGACCTCTCCTTTCTCGGCTTTTCCGACCGGCCGCACTGGAAACTTCACCCGGCCGCAGAGGAGGAGGCGAGCTCTCGGAGCCTTTTCGGTTTTCTCTCCCCGACCCCTGACCTCCCGGTTTGACGGATGAACCCTGGGAAGCGGCGCTCCTCTTCTGCCTCCGTGCAATCGGATTTGCGCTCGCCACCTGTAGCGCCATCTGACAGTTTAACCCCCCCCCCCCTCCCCGGAGGACTTCTTTCCTTGCTTTTCGCAACCCGAACGCCACCCGCTGTCACCCCTCCCCGCGCTGCCGGGCTCCGTGAGCAACCCTCAGCTGGACGCGCAAGAAAGAACGGACATGACGGTTCGGTAGCCCCGCCCCCGAGCGAGCGATGGCGCCCCTGTGGAAAGCCATGCTGTCGAAGAGTAGCCCGTTGTACCGCGACTCCCTTTTCTCCTTCACGCTGTGGGAATGGAAGGCCCAGGAGCGAGAGCTGCTGCTGCTCCGCAAGCACAGCGACCGCGAGAGGAGGGCTCTGCTCGCGCAGCTCGACAAGTAAGACCGTAACCGCGGTGATGCGTTAAACGTGGAGATAGGTGACGGCGGCGACATTCATCTACACCTTCGCCGTTTCTCTTGTTTTTATAGTTTTTGCAGCAGAGTGAGTGCGGTGTGTGTGGTACGATGACGCAGGTGTAGCTTTGTGTGTGTGCTGACGCAGTTCGCTGTGTGTGTGTGTGTGTCCCTAAGAAGCTTGCCCCCTAGTCAGCAGTGTGTTAGCGCAGGTGATTCACATCCTTACTCATCGCAGCTCTTCACCTCCCCCTCCCTCGCGGTCAGATGTTCTCAATCCGTTCAGGTCAGCAACCCTGCACATGGCCAAACTTCTTCTACATCCATCACCTGTTTGTGGAAACTGCAAACTTCTCTCGCGCTCAATATTAACAGTAGCGCTAACAGCTAAGTGCTAGCACACACGTGTCAAACTCAAAGCCGAATGCGTCCCGTCACGCTATTTTACGTGAACATCTTAAAAGGTATGATTGTGGTAAATGAACTAAGTCAAAGGCATAGGTTGACCTTAAACTACAGCTTTCATTTCTTAGAAAGAAATTAAAACGGTGGACTCTTGATGACGTGGGACAGGAGTCAGTGGAGACGGTTTTGTCGTGGAGGGTCAGGGGTCGCCCGACGTGGCAGCGGCGTCGAAAGGGACGAGTTTATTGACGCGGCATGTGCGTCCGCAGGCTGAGCCGGGAGCTCCAGCAGAAGGATAAAGTCATCGAGTCTCTCCGTGCAAAGCTGAACCAGAGCCGGCAGCAGGCGCCGCGCCCCGCCACCCCCTGCGGCGGCCGCGCCCTCTCCGAGACCACCGACCAATCGGACCGCATCTCCTACGTGTCGGGCGAGCACGGCTCGGCCAATGAGGACCTGGAGCTGGGCTCGGACGCCGGCAGCGAGATGGGCCGGGAGGACGCGTCCGGGCAGGCGGGGACGGGTGAGGAGGACATCGCCGCCGTCGCTTTCACATGGCTGGTTTTACCGAGGCGTTCACTGACACGTGACCCCCGAACGCGTTCCTTCCCTTTCTTCCCAGACTGCCACTCCGTCGCCTCGTCCCACAGAACCCTGTCGTGCCTGAGCTGTCCCGCCGTGCGCCGTCCCGCCTCGCCGCTCCACGCCGATGGCCCGACAGGTAGGAGGAGGCGTCGCCTCCGCCGCCGCCGCCGCCGCCTCTCGCCCTCGCCGTCTCCTCACCCGGCGGTTTCATTCCCCCTCTTCTTCCTCTCCAGCCCCCGCCCCCTTCCAGCGCCGCCCCTCGCCACCCCCTCGCGCCCCGCGAGCCCGTTACCAAGGCAACGGTGGCGCGGGGTTCTCCCTAGCGGAGGTCCAGCGGGAGCTGCAGATGTTGCAGCGGCAGCTGGCAGACAGTAGAGACAGTGCGTCCGTCCACGTGCATGTGTGTGTGTAGCCTACACTCACCGTGTGTGTGTGTGTGTGTAGATTTTACTAATGCAGTTCTTAGATATTAATCCTGTTTATCTTAACATACATATAGATATATGTTTAATCAACACCAACATGACGGTTTAATAGATTTACTTCCAGCTAATATGGAAGTACTCGATGTGCTCGTACATCAAATTGAATTTCCCCGTTAGAATTAAACAAAAAAATGCTCCTAGTTCATCCCAGCCTCCCGGTATTGTAATGTTTTAAATAAGAAAAATGAACATTATGAATAACAAATAATGTAAAAAAAGAAAACATGCAAAAAAGAGAATGTAAACTGGTTTTAGTGAGTATATTAATGCTATCCTTAGCTTACTGGCTACACACTAAATGCTGCAATGTGTTGCTAAATGTAACTAGCGCATTTTGCTAACCTCATTTAGCATCAGAGTGAAGCTGCTCCTCTTGTTAAAACCATCAAACCGCCCCCGACCGGCTTCGAATGCCTCTTCCGACACCTTGTCCGTCAAGGTTCCGGAAATCTCCGCAAACCAAATCGCCGTAAACATCTGACAGACGGCTCGGATCTCGGAAACCCCTTTCTTTTTTTCTTTCTTTCTTTCTTTCTTTCTCCTCCACCTCCTCCTCCTCCCTATTGCCTGATTTGCTTGACGTCGGTTCAGCGATACCTCCGTCTCGAATGATGTTCTTCTCTGTCCTGCAGGGTTCTCCACCCCGCAGTCCAAACCCCTGCAGAGCTTCCCTCTGATGTCCCACCGGCAACCCGATCCCCCCGGCTTCCTGCCGCTCTCCTTCCACAGCTACCAGCCGTCTCCTTACGGCGGCGGCCTGGACGCCGGCTCGGCCCTGAAGGCCGGGGCCGGCCTGCTGGAGAGCGGCGCGTTGTGGGACGTCTCCTACGGCGCCGGGCCGGCGAGGGCGGGAGCCGAGCTGTCGTCGGGCTCGTCGGGGTACCAGTCAGGAACCAGCCACACAGGTAGTTAGTTGGCAAACTAGCCGCTTTTGGACAGAAAAGCTCTAAGAGCTTCTAGGAAGCTCCTTAGCTTTGCAATGAGGGGCCACGTTGAAGATCCCCTGATTTTCTGGAGATTTTTTTTTTGAAAAGTTTTGAGATGAAATACACTCTGTTTTTATTTTCTTTTTTTATTGAATTCATGTTTTACCTGTCAGTTCAATCTGTCATATGAAAGCTGGTTTCATTCCCCCCCAACAGTGTCTATTTACGTCCCCATCCATCCTGTGATGTCACTTCCTGTTTCTACAGGAATGTAAACACCAGGGACGTTTGTGTGCCGTCTCTGATTAGGATTAATAGCTAACCTTTAGCTAACTCCGTGCATCTTCTGGCCCAAAACGTAGACGTTCCTCCGAAACCCCTCTGAGGTGTCGCAGGGCAGAAGAGCTGTTTTTCGCTCCATTCCTCACTGCTTCCGTCCATTTTGGACATGTTTTTTTTTTTTTATGGTGCTCTGCAAGAAGTAGCTGGTCACGAGCGTCACCATCACCAAGCACCTGTGAGGGACCTAGAAAGACCCGAGCCTCGGATTAGGAGCTAAGATGGTTTCCTGGTTCCGGCACTGAGAAACTGACTTGTTCCTGAAAAGGTTTTCAGAACTGAAGTCCCCTACAACTCTGCCAATATCTCCAACTCTGCCTCTCCGCAGGTTCGGATTTGATGAAGGAGCACCTGAAGGAGATCCGCGGCCTGAGGGAGAGGCTGGAGGACTCCATCCACACCAACGACCGCCTCCGCCAGCAGCTGGAGGACAGGCTGTCCCGCCCCGCCGCCGAGAAAGGTCCGCCCGTGTGGACTTTTAACTGGATCCTGATAAATACCGTTTTTTTCGTCTTGGCTGAGACCTGCCTCCTCCCCCCAGGAGCTCCCACCAACATCTACATCCAGGGTCTGGACTCCGTCGGCCAGCTCTCCGGCGAGATCCGGCTGCTGAAGGAGGAGAACGTCGGCCTCCAGAACCAGCTGAGGAACGCCACCAGAGGTGGGAGCTGGGGTTCGCCGATTGAGGGAGCGTCTGAGTGTTTCCCGTCTGAGCGCGGCGTCCTCGAACCCCGTCCCGCAGAAGGCGGCAAGGAGGCGGAACGGCTGAGGGAGGCGGCGCTGCTGGAGCGAGCCCGGCTGAAGGAGGCGGAGCTAGAGGCGGAGAAGTGGGCGGAGCAAAGCAGGAAGCTGCGCGGCGAGGCGGACGAGCGGAGCCGGGAGATCGGCCGGCTGAGGCAGGACAGGCTCCGGCAACAGGACGCCGTCAACAGGTGCGCGCTTTCGTGGCGAGGCATGCGGTCCGGTCGCCTAGCAACGAATGGAACGAAAGCTCCGAAATATCTCCCGTCTAGGCTGCGGCACGAGGTGAGCGTCCTGCAGCAGCAGCTGAGCGAGAGCCGCGGCCTGGCGTGCTCGCTGCAGGAGGAGCTGCAGCGGGTCCGCCGCCCCGTCCCGCCGGGCCTCGGCACCGCGACCTTTGACCCCGGAGAGCTCCGGACGCAGCTGGAGCAGCAGCTGAGCGGCCCGGCCGAACCCAGGACCGCCACCAGGATGCTCTTCCACGGTCAGTAGCTGACAAGGGGGAACCGGGGGGGCGAAACGGCGTGTTCTGATCTTCTCGGCGGGGGGACGGGGTCCACAGACAACGTTCCCTCTCCTCCGGTTAGAGACACCGGCCTCCTCAGCCCTTCCTCTCCTCTTCATCACGCTCACGACGCCGCCGAGCCAGGTAGGAGCCCTCGCCCGGGTCGCTGCAGTCCGACCGGGTTTTGGAGGTCATGAGGTTTCTTCCGCCGCCTGCCGATCGAGATCTTTTAACAAAAACTCGCGTGACCTCCTCGCAGACGCAGACGGGCTCCACGCCGTGGGCCACCTGGAGAAATTCAAGGCCCTGCAGCTGCAGGTCCTGGAGGGCAGAGCTGTCCTCCGCAGCCTGGAGGCCGAGCTGAGTTCTCTGAACGCCTCGCGCAAGGTCAGATGCTGAGCCCGCGTGCACGTGTCTGTGATTTTCAGTCGATATTTGACTCCGTTACAGTCATACATGACGAAAAGCACGGTGAAATAATATAAAATATCAGCTGCTACTTCACTTTGATTGGACAAGTTAATTAATGTCATTTTTCTGTTGCAATTTTTATTTGTAACAATATATCATTATAAATCATTATAAACATTACAAAACCTGTGTTATCATTCATAAAAAAATATATTCTTATAAACCTATTTGTATTTATAAAATGTGATGCAAATTCTTATATAATAACAATATATATAAATATAAACATAACTTAAAAAATTCAATGAAAAACAACTGTATTTTCATTCATAAAAATAGATAACAGAAACAATATACAGTATTTTCCGCACTACAAGGCGCATTAGATTTTAAGGCCTAAAATAAATGACCTGTTTTAAAACTGTTTTCATATATAAGGCGCACCGCATTATAAGGTGCATAGAATACAAACTACTCTAGTGGCAGGGGTTGCGTTATGTATCCACGAGATGAAGCTGCGCTCTTAGAAGTAGCTCTTAGTAGCTCTTGCCAGTACTTGCACCGCCTTCGTTGAAAACAATGTTTTTCCAACTTTTGTCACAGTTCAAAGCTTTTCATAAAACGAAAGCACCAAGAAGGACCGCCATAAATACATTGATGTTCACGTCGCTAGCTCGCGCTGTTGCCTTCATTGGAATAGCGACTGTAGAGACGCTTTACTTCCTGCTCTCTGTTCAACAACCCACTGTCGAGTTTGTCCTCCAACTGTAGCCGTCTCGCTTTGTTTCCTCGGAAACTCTGTTTAGTCTTCATTACTTGGCGCAGGTCATCTTGTTGCTTCCTCCACTTCCGTACCATTGATTCATTAATGTTGAATTCTGCTCTGTTCCCGTGTTCTACTGCGTGACTGATCGCCTTGAGTTTGAACTCTGCTTTGTGAAAGCTTCCCGTTAAATGTGCTATTTTGGGGTCTTTCTACACACACAAGTGGTGTGGGACTGGAATTACCGCTGCTACTTCGGCGACGCCCCCTGAGTACGGCAGCCATCATTAACCAATATTGATCCCTAAATAAGGCGCATCGGATTTTAAGGCGCACTGTCGGTTTTTGAGAAAATTAAAGGCTTATATAAAGGTGCGCCTTATAGTGCGAAAAATACGGTACTTGTATTTTTATTCAAAAAATATATTGAATATATTAAATTATATTATTTTTATATTAAATATAGAAATATCTGAAAAAATATATAGTTATAAATAACTGTCTTTACACATATCGAAATAACTATTTTTATTTTTAAAACTGTAATAATAAAGTCGCTCTTGTTTATTTATAAGAATACACAATATAAACATGATAATTCTAGATTTATAATGATATATAACATCAAAATGATGACTATATTTATTTATAGAAATATATCAAGTAAATATGGATTTTTATTGACAAAAATAGAAATAGAAAACATGATGAGTGTATTTATAGGACTTGACGTCCGTCTCGGTGGGGAAGCTCCTGGTGGACGCCTCCAGGCTGCGGCGAGTTCTGGACGAGGCCGACTCCCTGATGGGGACGTTCTGGAGGGCGTCCCCGCCCGACGCCGCCGACCCGGAACGGGTGAGCGCTCGCGCGTCGACGCCGCCATCCGTCTTCGCCGACGGCGCGTTAAAACATCTCCCGCTTCCTCAGGAGGAGCTGGAGCTTCTCCGCCTGAGGCTCTCCCAGCGGGAGGAAGCGCTGAGGGACGCCGCCGAGAGGCTGAAGACCTCCAACCTCAGCAGGGACGGCATGGAACGCTTCATCGTCAGCCAGCGTGAGTCACCTCACACACACACACACACACACACACACACACACACACACACGCACATGCACATGCGTGTCTTCATGGAGGTAAACCCACCCCTCGGTGTTGGTCCACAGTGTCCAGGACTCGAGACGTGCTGAGGAGAGCCAAGACCAACCTGCAGGTGAGTCCATCTCTCCCTCTCCTGGGGGCGGAGCCTCACCGCCGCCGCCGCCGCCGTCTGATCCCCAGCCGACACGCCCATGCTCAAACCTGGAAACCCTCCTCTCCTTCTTCTTCTTCTCTGGACTCCTTCTAAATATCCTCAGGAGAACAATCTCAGGATTTCAGCTCTGCATCTCGCCGCTTGCTCCTCCCCCTCTTCTTCTTCCTCCCCCCCCTTTCCTCCCCCCTCCTCGCCCCCCCGCCTGGTAAAGGTACGGACGCCTGTTCTCAAATTTACGGACGCCTGTTCTCAAATTTATGGCCCGATGGTTTGCTTTTTATTTTATTTTTTTTGGCCTGGTGGAGCAGGTCCCGCCCCTCCGACCTGGAAGGTTGTTGGTGGTTCGATTCCCAGCTCCTCCTGTCTGCATGCCAGTGTGTGTGTGTGTGTGTGTGTGTGTGTGTGTGTGTGTGTGTTGTGATCGATCCCTAAATGTCCAGGAAGAGAACAGTTGATGCAGACACAAGGCTGTTTTGAGAAAGATGGGAATCAATATGTCATAATTTTAGATTTGATTGGGTAATGAATTCAGTTATTTAACATTAAGGAGTAGTTACATTTATTTTACATTATATTTGGTTTAATTTAGTTTCATTTATACCGTTACATCTGGGCTTTTGAGAGATAAGATAAGATAAGATAAACTTAATTGATCGCCACTGGGGATTTTTTTTGTCACAACAGTTTTAAGTGTCAATATATATGAATATAAATAGAGAGATGATTAGGAAATTGGAATAGAGAAAAAAAAAAAAATCCACAAATAAATAAACGGCAAAGAGAACAACAACAGTGACAACATCGAGGTTAAGAATGGATAACAGAATGGATAAAAAATACAGTTAAGGTGAAAATAGACAAACAAAACTACACAGCAACATAAACAGAGTGACAGTAGCAATGGCAAGAATAAAAAAAGTAAACAAAAATAGGCAGAATGCAATGCGCTGAAACTCCAACATCGTGCACGCCCTCGCCTTTGCTAACAGCGTCGCGACCCTGTGTGCTTTCACTCCGTGCGTGAAGGATATCAACGGAATACGGTTTCGAAAATCCGCCGATCAATTCATCAATAATCAATCCTGTGGTTTCCAGGTGAAAGCGGCGGAGGCTCCCGTGGCTTCCCCGTCTCTCCTGGTCGGCGTGTCGTGACACCCCGGACCTCCTCCGCCTCCTCCTCGTGCGCTGCCCTGTCGCACCGGCGCCCCCCGCAGGCGACCTCTCGGTAGTGCACCCAATGAACTGAATGCGCCGGAAAACATTTGGACGGCGAAGCTCAAGGACTCCAGAGCAGAACGTTCTGGAACAAGCCTGGAAAGTACTTCATCTCTGCTGTTTGGTTGTTGACGTAGACTAGATGCATGTGATTTGGAAACGAAGCCATACCCCCGCCCCTGAATACTCGCCCCCACCAGTATCACCATAGCGATCGACCACTGATGGAGCGATCGACCACTGATGGAGCGACGGAGGAGAACGACCCGGACATGTAGCATCTCCAGCGCCAGGGCCGACGTTCTCCCTCCGATGCTACCGGCAGCCGCAGCGCTCCCCGAGGCCAACCCTTGTACTGCTACGACAGTGTGGGTGTGTTAGCAACGAATGCTAAATGAACCATTAGGGCACGTCGGACGGTTCGAAAACGGCGGTTCGGGATCGACCGGATTCTGTCGTGACTCGAGGTAGAGAAGCCGATACGCGAAATTTTTCCCGGATGCTGAAATCCCAGGTTAGTAGTGAAAATGTACGATGCCTTCACTGCCCGGTCCGATCATTTCCAGAGAGGACAACATTTCGATTATCTTTACCAAGCAGAAAGACACGATTTTTACCTTTTTTTTTTTTTTTTTCAAAGTCTGCATTTGAAACTTCCCCTCCCGACGACAATCATCTTTTTGGAATCAGAGGTGTTTTATTCGAGGTTCTGGGTATTTTACACTGGCTTCAGCCCCGCCGTGCCCCAGCTTTTCTTGACTTTTACCGATATATGCAACTTTTCTGGGGTGTGTGTGTGGGGTTTTCTGTGCAATAGTAGCGTCGGCGCTGACGCCAACCCCCGTTCTACGACAATCAAAAGCGAAGCGAAGGGTGAAAACGACCCGAAAAGCAATAAGGCCAACCAAAGATGGCAGTCGGTAGATGTGTCCCCCACCCTCAAAGGTCAAAGGTCAAAACTGCCCTCGTCTCCCCAACCCCCACGTGTTTTTTTCCACAAAGCCGTGTTTGTACAGACAGAAAGCGTGGACTTCTGCATCACTGCTGCCTTCAGAGGAGACGCAGAAGGTCTTTTGGAAAAAAAAAGAAAAAAAAAAGGACGGCTGTGTTTTTATGCATGTTTCTCTTTATGGAGATGTTTTTAGGGGCTAAAACTAGAACAAGAAATACATTTAAAAAAGCCTTTTCAATAAAGGGGTTGAAATACAGTTTTGTTTGCTTAATTTATTCATTGATTCAATATTTGACCGGACCTTCATTATGTTTGTACCCAAATAGAGCTCAGATCTGCTGACTCACTTGGATATCGGGGCTCAGGGTGGAGTCTTCATGTTCTCCTGGTTCTCCTATCAGGGTTCTCCTCATGTTCTCCAGCCTGGGTTTTTACATTGACTATTTGATCTTATGTTTTCCCATCTTCTCCTATCTCTCTGTATTCTCCTGCCTGAGGTCTCTCAAGGTTCTCTCCTTCCTGTTCGAAGTCCCCATGTTCTCCTGCCTGGACTCTCTCCACGTTCTCCTTCCTTGGTTCTCTCTAGGTTCTCCATCTTCCTCCTGCAGTCAGTAGGTTCGCCGAAGACTAAATTGTCTGTCGGTGATTTTGACAGCTGACCCGTCCGGGTGAAACCCAACCCATCCCCCCCGTTGTCAGCAGCTCCGACTCCAGTGGAATAAGATGAACGGATGAGGAATGAATGAATGTATTTTATATTTTATTAAAACAAACCAGCTGAGAGGGTCAGTCCGCTCCAGCAGGGGGCAGCAGAGCGCAGCGGGAGGCAACAGACATGCATGTGTGGACTTTTCAAAATAAAGCGTGATACCTGCAGGTCCACAAATGTATTTTATTTATTTATTTATTTTTATACCAAGTCTTTTTTTCGTGATTCTTTACATACTCAGTGTCTTTTTTTTCCAACCTCAACAACAAACAACAAAATAATGGTAGAATTTCATGATGATATTGAACCATTTTTGTAAGTAAGTTTAGGGGGAAACAGTGATCTCAAGATGTATTTTACTTTCATTCGAAATTGGATAGGTCTGCTTCCTTGATGGGAGATGATATACATATGTATATATTAGATTTACATTGGATTAGATTCAATTTTATTGTCATTACACATGTAAGGATATGGAGCAACAGTGCAGCTAGCATCTACTCAGACGTCCAAAAAGCAGAAGTGAATATGTACAGACTGTGCAGCATTAAAGAATCAGTGCAGTTTTTTACTGCTCGTGCAAGTAAGGGTGGATAAGATATGAACAGATAAGATGGGAGCAGAATATGTGCAGCTCATGCAAGTATGGTGGATAATTTTGTGCATATTATGTACAAATAGGGAGTGATGGTATGAATAACAGGTGGCAATATACAGCTAAATGGAATATATGGCAACATAGGGAACTATAAATATACAGACACCACATATATTTACATTCACACCATAAACACGCACAACACGTGTATGTGTGTGTATGTGTATGTGTATGTGTGTGTGTGTGTGTGTGTGTGTGTGTGTGTGTGTAGATGGACAACTTTAACTCAACATTTGGTGCCCATTCTGGACTCAAGCCTTTTGTCTAAATAATATTTCATTATATTCAAGACACCTTACTTGACACTCAGGGACACCGTATATATATATATATAAAACACAAGATTTAAAAAGAAACATTGAAAATTAAAACAAGTAAATAAATAAAAATGACAGGGCGGTTGGCTTCAGATTCCCACCAGAAGATAATGCCTGCTTTTATTTTGGCAATCTCATACCGGAAGTAGTATTCACACCCCACCGCTATCCAGCTTGACTCAGCGACCGTGTCAGTCCAGGAAACAAGCCGAGCTGCGAGGCAGCCGCTCAGCACAGCCCTCGACCCGGGGGTCCGCAAACGGAGCGCGGCGTCCCGCTTGGAGGATGGCGGCGTGCCCGACGAGGACGTCCGTTGTCAGATAAGCGGATCAAGGAGGAAACGGAAGAAAGAAAGAAAGAAAGGGGGTGTGTGGAAGCGTTCGTCTCAGTGGCGGGGAGGGTGAAGCGGAGGAACCTGCCATGAGCGCCCGGGTGACCGCGGGCAGGTAGACACTAGCAGAAGCCGGGTTAGCTAGCAAGCTAGCTCGGAAAGCTAGCAGCAGCCGGCGCGACGAGCCTCGGCTTCGGATGCCAAAGACGCCGCAAAACCTCGAGAAGTCCCCCACATCCCTCTCCCCACATGGAGCGGTTATCGTAGCCCGGTTGGGTGACCACCCACCCCGCCTTTGAGGTGTCACGACTCCCGCTCTTTCGCCGTCCTCTCCCACGGGAGAGCGCCATCGTGATTGACAGCTTTGTCAGCGCGGCTCGTCCAGATGTTGAGGACACCGGCTAGCCTGGAGGGTTAGCTAGCTAGCCCGCCAGAAGTTTCCAGAACGTTTCCGCCGGGAGGAAGAAAAGGAGGAGGAGGGTGGAGGTCCGAGGTGGAGCGATGAGGAGGACGGAGAACAAGAACAAGAGGAAGCTGAGCAACATGGAGCAGCAGGAAGCCGGCGGGGAGGAGAAGGATGCGGTGAGTGCGATTGCGGAGCCGCCCGCAGGTGCCTGTCAGCCCGCCCGCGGGGCCGACTGAACCCGATCGATCGATAGATAGAGCTAATCGATATCAGGTGTCGAAGTTAGATGTCCTGCTGATCGATACGAGTGCGGTTTGAGTTGAATCACCAAGGTGAAGACCGTCATGAAGTGATTGAGACAGAAAATCGCTCTGAATCAATGATCGATATTGATAAATTGATTTTTTTTCTTTACCTGAAATTTAATTGAAATCGATTCATCACCATCGTCTGGTGTGAAATTTACGGCCGTGTGTTCAGTCAGTAATAACGCAGCAATAAAATAATACCGAGATGCGTGGATGTGGAATTCTTCCATTAATCATTTTTACATATAAATGTGAGTCTTTATTTCTGTTGCTCATATATTTGAATTGGGGTTGGTGTTTGGCTCCTGAGGCGCAGCTCCTGACCTCCAGCCAGAGGGGAAACACCCAGTGACCTTCTCCGGCGACCTGGGCCGGCTGGAGGCTCCGGCCTGCGGGTGACAGGGTTGAACGTTGTGATTGATGGGATCAGGCTCATGACTGCGGACCGGATCTGGCCTGGGAGTAGCTGACTGTCCACAACAGCTTGGATGTTCTGGGTGGAAGGTGTGTGTGTGTGTGTGATTCCAGATTCCGCGGCTGTGGCTTTACCGCTGCAAGCAAGCGTGCCTTGTTGCAGTGTGTGATGTTGTTGCTGTGGAAACCTCTGGAGCTGTAAATGTTTTACTTTGCCGTCCAGTTGTTGAGTGGAATCCTTGTTGGGAGGATCCTGGTGGATTATCAAACCACCAGGAAGTCAGGGATTATTAGCCGCCTTATCTGGTGTCAGTTATTATCAGAGGGAGTAGCGGCGGGGGTCAGAGGTCAGAGCCGTCACCTCACAGCCTGATGGTGGACCGGGTTCTCCCGCCTGGGTTCTCCATGTTCTCCCCTCTGGATTCTCCATGTTCTCCATGTCCCTGAGTGCTGAGAAAGCTGGTCTAGATGTTGAGGTGTTAGAATTTGCAGAGGTGGCATGAGTTGTCTGCTGGTGCGCCGCCTTTTGTTGGAAGCCGATCCTTTGTAAACGGCGGTACGACTCACGGCTTGAAAGTTGTCGAGGGGGATTGATTTCAGTCCAGGTGGGATTAACGGTAATCTTAATCTCCACCTGCCTACCCCATCCTGGGAGGATGCTCCTCTCAAATCTGAAATGGTTGTTTGCGTCAGGAGATCTGGAGGCCGGCGGGGGGTGACGGGGGGTTCCCACTGACGGAGATCAGCCTAATCCAAAGAGACTAGGTTGGACTTTCTAATCTCTGACCGTGCTGTTGGACAAACACAGCGGTCGCCATGCCAGCCGCCATTAATTGCAGTATCAGTGACGTCATGAGTGCACACACGGCGATCCAACCTTTTCTGTGACATAGATCGGCTTAATGGCACACAAATATTCCTGCTTTTTTTTCCTTCCAAAAACTCCAAAGGCTTGTCTTTCAATGCAGGGCGCTCGGTCTCCAAGTGGCGAAGCAGTTTTGCTGGCTTCATTGCCTCATCGGAGAGCCGTCTCCGCATATTATGCAGAGCGGACTCAGAGCTTGGGAATCACCTATAGCAAAAAATCCATGTTTTAAGTAGGTATCCTGGTATTATCTGTTAAATGCAGCTTTCTTTTTCTTAGTGGTCAGCGGCTCTTCTTCTGTCTCCTGACCGAGCCTTTCCACTTTGCAAAGAAACTTTCCAAACACGTCTGTTTTAAAGTCATTCTGCGAGCTTGTGGGTTTCACAGTAGTGTTATCACGTGACCGAGACAAGCATCTCGACGTGAGTCATAGACGGATGTTACGGAGAGAATTCGGTCATTTTTTTCTTAAACAAAACATTGTTTAGACTCGGATAATAAATAAAACGGAAATAATGTAAGTTATTTAGTCTTTCAGCGCCGCCTGTTACCATAACCGAGTTCTGTCCACACGCAGTCCTACTGCTCTCCCAGTTTTACCACGAAACATCGGCTCCTTCTCCGAGGCAGCAATTGTGATGGCAGGTGTGTGTGTAGGTGTGTGCGTGTGTATGTGTGTGTGTGTGTGTGTGTGTGTGTGTGTGTGTGTGCATGTGCGCGCGTTGGTTGGAGGGAGGAGGGGCGGGGGGGCTCTGATCCTCTTGTTTTATCTCGAGTCTGTTCGGGTTTCTTGATGGATCTGCAAGTGAAGCTCTTCAGTGATTGTTGCCACGGTCCATTGCCTCAGCAGACAGTAGCCTCCTCTTCCTCTTCCTCCTCCTCCTCCTCCTCCTCCTCCTCCTCCTCCTCCTCCTCCTCCTCCTCCTCCTCCTTCTATTAGCCGTGTTCCAGCTCAAACATTAACTCTTCGGCTCCACCGATCCGGAACACTGACTCCATCCTTGAACGGGCCATGAGCGGTTTTTGGAAGTAGCTGGTCTGTGGAGACCCGGCTGGTGTGTGCGGCCCCGGGAAGGCGAGAGGCGTTAATCACTAGAGCTTCATTAGTGAGATTTACGGCCATGATCGTCCTGATTGACGGGCGCCGGCCGCTGCGGCTCGCGTTCCCCATCGTCCCCGTAGGCGCCTTCAGCTCCGGGAAGGGGTCTTCGTCAAACTCCGCGCCCTCGCCGCCCCCGTTGTGCCGCATTTTTTTCTTTTTCCCGTCAATCCTCCGTCCTCGTCGTCACTCGTCACTCACACGGATGCACATCGGCTCGTCCGTAGGAAAATGGCGGTCGGAACCTTTTCCCCTTCACTTAGACGCCATTTTCCTACGGACGAGCCGATTGGTTGATGGTGACGTGAGCCCTGACTCTTATTGGCCGTTGTTGTGAAAGAAGACCAGGTTCATCTTCATTGTCTCATGAATAAGACGGTCGTAACCTCATCCTAATATTTATAATAATACAATGCTGTGAGGTGATATTATCATTTATTTATAAATAATTTCACATAATAATTACAAATGTCGCAGAATAATGGGAGTATTGTTAAATTTTATTTTCATCAACAGCAGACAAAGCATCAGAAAGTGCTGCAAAGGAGTGTGTGTGTGTGCGTGTGTGTGTGTGAGCGCGCGTGTATGTCAAAACGGCTGAATGTCAGAGCCATTATTTATGTCCCCCAAAGGCTTGTTTGTCTTTCCAAAGCCAACTGCATATATGCAAGTGTGTGTTTGCCACAGGGTGTGTGTGTGTGTGTGTGTGTGTGTGTGTGTGTGTTTGCGCGTATGATCCGGTTGTGCGCTGGCTGTCGGCCTGGACCCGTGAAGCAAGCGGGGTCGGAACATGGGGAGGGAAGCTGGAATGCAACAAGCAGGAACCTGCAGCGATGAAACAAACAGACAGACACACACACACACACACACACACACATACACACACACCACAGCGCCGCCAGGCTACAGGAAGTGGTGCTAACGATGCTAGTTCAAATGAAAATCAATTTTCAAGTTAGATGATTATCTAGTTCTTCTCTAGGCCCCAGGGCTCCAGCACACACCCTCCTCAAAGTTCTCACGTTTGAGCACTCGAATACTACTCGGAAAGTACTTCTTTATCCAAAGTATCCGAGTATTTGTTCAGCAGTACAAGAACGGATATTGTAGCCGTCTCAGGTCGATAATGTTGGTTTATCTGAGTGGAGGGCAGTTAAGGAGTTGAACTTGAAGGAGAGTGTGTGTGTGTGTGTGTGTGTGTGTGTGTGTGTGTGTGTGTGTGTGTGTGTGTGTGTGTGTGTGTGTGTGTGTGTGTGTGTGTGTGTGTGTGTGTGTGTGTGTGTGTGTGTGTGTGTGTGTGTGTGTGAGTGTGTGATTTGACGTGGATGAGTTGTGTGTTGGTGCCTCTGCGTTGCGGTATAATGAAACTGTCCTGACTCGAAGCTCCTCACCCATGCAGGTGCGTCTCGGGGGACGCCCTGGAAATGTGGTCCGACCGGCTCCGGGGCCCCGGAGACTGCGAACCAATGGCGTTCATCGCAGCTCAAAGATCCAGCTCGCTGCCGCGACGCTTCGGGGCGCGTAAAAAACCCGCTGCGGCGTCAAGGCCGGGTCACGGCGGCGGCTCCGGGGCCGAATAGGGAGGGGAACATTTTTTAACGTTGTTTCCAGCGTCGTGTCCTTAAAGCGCTCAGGCAAGAAGAACTACAAAGATGGACGCCCCGCGTCTGTAACCAGTCCTCTCACACACCCTCTGACACACGATCTGAAGGTGAAACCAGCCTGTCAGTCATTTTCACTTCTCCTTCTTGGCCGTCTTCTCCTTCTTCTCCTTCTTCTTCTTCTTCTTCTCCTTCTGAATAAGTGGGTCAGCTAATCAGTGGGCGAGGGGGGGGCAGGTGCCATGAGTTGTGATATTGCGGGAAGGTAAAGGTCAAGACCATGCGACAGCTGAGGTGTTGACACAAAGCTCTCTCACACACACACACACACTCACACAGCTTTGCCTGCAGGTCTCACAGCGATCATTGTGTTTTTTGGTGGCTGTGCTTAGGATCATACAACACTCCTGAATGTGTGTGTGCGTGTGTTTCAGTGGAGGATGCCATTCTTCTGATTGGTGGTGATTAACCTTTGAGTTGCAGCCAGCTCAAGGAACTTCCAACAAAACATCCTGCTTCCTCCCAGATCAGCAGCTAACTATAGGCACATTCACACACACACACACACACACACACACTCATACAGCAGCCTGAAACAATAATGCAATAATAAAGCTGCATGTCTACATGTGTGTGTTTATATTCCTATACTTAGCTGCTAATCTGGGTTGCTGTTATTGTTTCAGGCTTGTGTGTGTGTGTGTGTTGGTGTGTGTGTGATCCCTAGAGGACGTGTGACATGGTGACAGGCGGCTCCCGTTGCGGACAGGGTGTGTGTTTCAGACCGACGCCCTGTGTGAGGACAGATATGAACGGGCCTCCCAGCATCCGGATGGACGGGACCCGTCTATTTTCTGGCGCCAACCTGCCTCCGCTCGCATTTCAACCCAATCGATCGGAGATGATCAATGACGCCTCATCGTCGAATTGCACCTGTGCGCTCTTACGTCAAAGCCTTCCCGCTTCCCTCCTCTGTCCTGATTGGCTGCAGCCGGCCGGTCAGCCGCGTCTGGCCCTTTAAGAGAGGGGAGCCGCCATTTTTGTTTTTTATTTTTAATTTTAATTTTTTTTTTTATCTGTTGCAATCTGGCTCTGCAGATGTGTCCGAGTTAAGACGCGCTGACTAAGCCGGGTGCTGGGCGACGTGTGGCGGGATCAACCATCACACACACACACACACACACACACACACACACACACGGGATTAACGCAGCAAGCTCAGATACACCACTTCTAATCCCTGCAGGGGGATTAAAGAGGCGTCTAAACCTGGCCAGTTACAACACTACACAGAACACACACACACTGTGGGCCACTGCTGGATGGTGTGTGTTGTTATAAACACGCTATAAACATTTTGTCCTTCCAAAACACTAAATTACTTTATTGATTTACGGCGGCGTCAGGAGCTGTCGGTGGTGACATTGGCGCTGTCAGCGGGGGGAATCATTAACCGGCAGGAGGGAGTCTTTGGATGGCGTCGTCTCCTCGATGCCAGACGTTTGTTTCAAGACTCCGCTCAGATTTTAACAACGCTGTTTGTTATTACTTCTTTATCACCCTTGTTGGAAGGAGGGTGTGTTATAAATCTGGATTCATACGTGTGTCACAAACCCGCACCTGTCTATCCTGTTTAGTGGTTTCCTACTCAGATTAAAATCAATCATTGACAATGAGCTGGCAATTTCATTGATTTATCCTCACAGATTACTTCCTTGTTTTTCAACCAAGCTAATCCAAATTAAAGTCAATCTCTGATTTTGGCCTGAAGTTCAGATAGGGCTAAGCTAACTGTAGCTTCTGAACCTGACTGTTTTGGGAACCTCCAAACCAAGCAGGTCCTCGTAACGGAGAGGCTACAGGCTTGGTCCGCTTGGCGCTGTGTGTTTTCCCTTTCTGTCACAAACACATCCAAACAAAGGCGTCATATAGCGTACGGCGTCGGCGCCCGTCACTTAGCCTCAGCTCGTCTGGGCTTTGGCTGTCGGCGGTGAGGCGAAGCCGATGCACACGCCACAGTCGACGCGTCGGTGAAAGAAATGGAGTCTTGGGAATTTTTACGCCGTCCTGCTGAATCACGCCGACCTCTCACACCCTCAGGACCGCAGGGGAAGATCAGATCTGTCTTGGTTCGGGGGATCGGGACCCCATTCTTTGCATCTCCACCTCCACCCTGAACTGCAGGGTGGCTCCAGTCCCTGCAGGAAGTTGGATGATGTCGACTTCGGTTGTGTCGACACAGTGCACACAGTGTGTGTGTGTGTGTGCGCGTCTGTGCACGCGTGTAAGTGTGTGTGTGTGTGTGTGTGTGTGTGTGTGTGTGTGTTTGTGTGTGTGGGGGCTCAGTCTTTGCTGACACAGTCACAGTTTATGCTAATGACCTCTGTGATCGAGGTCTTGGCTCTCCTCCTCCTCCTCCCCCTCCTCCTCCTCCTCCTCTCTCCCTGCTTTCGTCTCCATCTGTTTCTATCTAGTCATCATGGTGGGGGGTTATTTTTTTGTTCTGCATCACCTGCAGCTGGATGGCGGCGCCGGGTTCTGTCGGGTTGCGGTTTGTCCCGGGGGAGGAGGAACATGGGTGACTCGTGGGTTCATTGTAAAACAGTGGCGAGGAAAAATGGAAAAATTTGCCTGAAAAGTCAGTGGTGGATGGCCTGAGGATGGACAGGAAGTCATGGAAGCGAAACAGGAAGTGACCCGCATAGGTTTAAGAAGTTTGATTTCACGGATGAGCTTCGGTTTTTCCTGAAATCAGAAGAAAGATTCAGTCTGAGGCCGTGACGTGTCCTCGATCCGCGGGGGAAAAAATGTGCGTGTGTGTTTGTTTTATGGGGGTGGCTTCGTTTTGTTCCTGTTTAGCGCTGATGTTGTCTATTGTGGTGAATTCTCCTGATTAATCACATACCAGTTCTTCTCCCGGTTCTGGATGTGTGTGTGTGTGTGTGTGTGTGTGTGTGTGTGTGTGTGTGTGTGTGTGTGTGTGTGTGTGTGTGCGTGCGCTTTGGAAGGCGGGGGTTCAATCACCCCCAGCCCACCACACACACACACTGCCACCACTACCAGCGGCATCATCCAACACAAAACAAGTCAATAATGCACTCCCTCTTTGTCCTGTGTTTGTTGTGAGAATGCAGTACCACACACACACACACACACACACATGCCTTGGTATGTCAAATAAAGAGCTGGACCTGAGGAGCCGCCTTTAACCCCCAGGGGAAAACAAAACACTGTTTTGTTCAGGGTATGTTTATTACGGGGTTGGAGGTCAAGACATTTTTCTAGCTTTGAATGCCTTCAGAGGGAAAAATCAGAATTCTGGACCGTCAGGAAGCATAAAATTGACATGATGTGACCTGATATCATCAGCCAACATTACGGCATGGTGGGATGGGACTGGGATGGTGGACGGGCACAACGCAGCTCCTGCGACCCGCCGATGGACAATATCCAACCTCTCCGGTTCCAGGTTGACAGAAATAGCACCCCTCAATCTTACAGCCGGGTCTCCTGATGAGTCACTGTGGTCCTCAGGAGACACCATCACACACACACACACACACACACACACACACACACACACACACACACACACACACACACACACACACAGACACACACACACACACTTTTTACCCCTCCTCCCCCCTTTGCTCTGCTGGGTCGAAGCCAGGCGTTTAATGAGCCTCATCAACATGAAAAAGCTATTTGACTCCTCGGCCCACATTATTCTTGCTGTCTAAATGCTAATGTGTGTGTGTGTGTGTGTGTGTGTGTATGTGTGTCTCATCATACATTTATGAGAGGTTCTTGGATTTTTACCCACTGGCGTAGCTAAAGCACAGATAGGACCAAAGCTAACCTAGCAGTGAGCCTCACATCTGGGCCTGTTTACCTGTTCATGTCCGCCTCACATTCGTTTATTTAAAATAACATTAAACCAACATCTTCAAGTGCTTTTTTATCTGGTAGCGTGTGTTAGTGCCATCGCGCTGTCCATGAGTAATGGTGGGACAGGCAGCAGAACGCTGCGCTAACGGGCATGGCTAGCTACGGCGGCCAAGGCTACAAAGTCAAGAAAAGGCAGAAAAGCTAGAACAAAAGAATGATAGCAGCCCAGACTGTGATTATAATCGCACTGGCTGAGCCCAGAGCTAGCCCCCCCTACTGGTTCTTCTCAGAAACCGCCTCAACCCTGTCGCCATGGTGACCCATCCATTCCCTCTGGTGGATCGAAGTGGTAAACGGAACAGCGTTGCGCAGTATGCTCGAGTACGACTAGCGAACAGAGAAGACGACAACATCAGAATTCTCAACCCGCGTACCGCCATGCATTTCCTCTTTTTGGAATTGACCTCATCATTGTTTTGCAACAGAAGGTGGAACTCGGAATTGAACTCTGCACTCTGCTTTGCCCTCGAGCGAATGTGTCGCTTGGCAACCATGACGATGCAAAGTGTTTATGGGAAGTATGCGGGAAGTAATGCATGATGACGTCTGAAACCTGTTCAGGTATGTAACCTGAGCTTGAAGGATCCCCCGACCCTCCCCTGAAGGTAGAGTTCCTGCCCGGCCTCTGGGTGTCTCAGACGAAGACATTTGGCACCATGACATTTTTCTGTTCACAGAAGAACCTCCTCCCTCTGGATCGTCCTGGCTCTCAGCTCCGGGCTAGAAAGAAAAAAAAAAACTGTCCGACTCAGAGAAACAGGGTTATTTACCCCCGGCCCCCTGACGGGAGCAAGTTGGTGGTTGAAGGTCACCTCCCCGGGGGGGGGACGACCCGCTGGGATTGACCTCATATTCATCCTTTGTTGTTGACGCCTGGACGGGAGCTTAACGGCGACCTTGGCATTTTTATTTCAAGCTGCCGCCGTGAAAGAAGCCGGTGAGAACGGCGGCGGCCTCGGGCTCACGTTGGGGGCGGGGCTTGTTTTGTATCACTTCATGTCCAAAGGCTTCAACATGGACCTCTTTGTTGAAGATACCGGTGGGTCTAGTTTTCAGGGTTGCCATGGGGACGGCGCCACATGCCCGATTTCTGTCCCGTTCATTTCATTTCTGCTGGTGACAAACGTCCCATGAGAACGTGGTTGACCAACATTTCATAGGTGAATTGAGAACAACCGTCTTCTTCTTCCTTGGGCTGCTTCCTCCAGGGGCCACCACAGCCAACCAGCTTCCTCCATCTAACCCTCACCTCTGCACCCTCTTCTTTCACACCAGCTAACTTCATCCATCCATCCATCCATCCATCTATCTTCCCGTTGACCTTCTGCTTGGAACTTCAACCTCACCATCCTTCTGCTCAGATCTTCACTGTCCTTCCTCTGTCCACGTCCAAACCATCTCCGTATTACTTTATCTCCAGAGCATCTAACAACAGCTGTCCTTACTACAAGAGAGAACATCACAGATCAATAATCTGTCAAAGTCACGATCGATTTGTTCAAACATCACCCAGACGACCGGCAGGGTCGTTGGCGCATTGACGTTTGTTGTTTGTTGTTTGTTGTGTCGAAGATGTGGATCTACCAAAATACGACTTCCCGTGTTTGAGGGTCTTCACTCGGAGCTTCACGTCTGCTTGGTGGTCGACCTGCAGCTCAAGCGGTGTTGAACCGGACAAAATAATAATCTGTATCTCGATTCGTGAGGACATCTACTGGGGGTCAGATCCAGGCCGTCAAGCGTGGGCTCCTCGGCTCTGCAGCAGCTGGCTGCGACGTAGCCCCGTGTGTTTATAGAAACCTAAAGGAATCCCAGGGAACACTTAAAACCTCTTCCAGGGGAAAAGCGGCCGCTTGTCCGCCGTGATTAATTCCGAACGTCGGGGGAAAGGGGGCGAAGCCTGGAACCTCTCAGGCCTGTTTTCTCCAAGCGATCTCTGCACGGCATGCTCGGGCGTGGGTTCTCCGGGCCCGTGTTCCCCCCCGACAGTTTTGGACAAACCTCCTCGCCTCCTTCTAGGGGACTCGGCTCCCAGGCTCTGCCTCCCCCTTTCCATCTTGTTTTTTTTTTTTCTTCTCCCTTCTAAAGCACCTTGTTCCAACTGGAGCACAGCTGGAACCCATCAGCACTCGTATTAACTCCGATTAACACACACACACACACACACACACACTGAGCTCTGACATGCTGCTCTGGCCCTGACAGGCAGGAAGCAGGTATGATGCAACGTAATCCAGCTTAGACACACATGTGATTAATCTGGTGATGTAACAGGCTGAACTTCCCCGGGGGTTCGTAGGAATCACCGAGGTCGTTAACCCGCTTGGAGCTGACGCCGCTCCTTTCAACGCCACCGACGATCAATAACAACACATGAATCAATATAGAACACTAATCCCATGTTTGCTCCTCTAACAGTGAGGATAAGTGACATAAAGGCCAAACAGGAAGTGGAATTTACACAGTAGCTGTGTCACTTCCTGGTTGCACCTGATTGGATGGTCTGCTTGCAGGTGTCAAACCAGAGCCAGGGTGGCGATTGGGTCGCCTGACAACCTCACAGTGAATTGTGAAGTCTTACGGGTCACACGAGTTTATCATGTGACCTGCAGACGACCAATGAGATGCTCCTCTGCTTCTTTTTTGTTCGATCTGACTGCATGTTCGCTTTTGTAGCATCTGCCTTTTTTATTTTTTTATTTTTAAGACTCAAAGTACCAGTGCTTTTAACAGCCTGGTCACCTGAACTAACACACACACACACACACACACACACACACACACACACACACACGTGCATTCCCATTAAAAAGTATATAGGCATTACCTATTCTAGGTTCCAACATCACAGATTTATACTTTGGTAAACAAATTCTTAAGGGGACTTCGGGGTCATTTCAGACTCCGGCCCTCTGAAAGGCTGGGTTGCTGGTTGCCTTGGCGACCCTGGCAAGATTCAAACCCGCCGCTGGCGTCACGGCCTACGGTCACCTCGCTGGAATTTCTGACCAGGGCGAGAAAGTTGGGAGGTTACGTAACGAGGGGGTTCACGTCTGCCGCGGAGCAACGGGTGCCTGCAATTTCAGAGGAGGGGCCGTCGCCACAGTGAAAAATCACACCTGACGCCATCGCTCACATGAGCGGGTGAACACCTCGCCGTCCGGCCTTAGAAGGTCTGAGCGAGGAGGTGTCGACAGGGAAGGAGCGGCGAGGATTACCCCGCGGCGACGCCAGAAGTTCGTGATTCCTGATTCCGTAGCCATGGCTGCCCCTCCATTTATGAGGACTGTAAATAGGAAAAGTTGAATCGGCTAACGTGGATAATCCGTGGCTTCAAGGTGAGAAACTTGGAGTCGAAACCATCGGCCTCATGGTGACCCGGGAAGCGAAAAGGCGATCTGTAAGGAATCATGGCCATCTGTTGTTGACGTCGCGTGGAACGATTAGCTACCTGATTTACAAGATGGCTAATGTCGTTAGCAAATGAGCTACCGGCAGAAGAAGTCTTCTGATAGTGTGAAAGATGACGCTGAATTAGGGGCGTCATGGTGGCGCAGTGGTGAACACCTCCGCCTCACTGTGAGGAGATCCAAGGTTGGATTGGGCTTTTGGTGTGGAGTCTCTACGTTGGGTTCCTCCGGGTTCCGCCATCAGTTCGATAACATGCAGGAGGTCCATACGAGACCCTAAAATTGCCGAGATGTGTGAATGAGAGAGTGAATGGTTGTTTGTCAAATTTCACCTTGGACTTTCCCTGGATCTTCTGAGTCAGACCGTTCCTCACATTTCCCCCAGAGCTTTGGCTTCCGTGTCATTACGATTTGCTGTCCAACACCGATCTGGCTGTAGTTTTCAAACATGGACCTCTGCGTCCCTCTCCTCCTGCTCAGCCGGACCAAACTATTCCAAAAATCTTCTCGGTCACTTCCTCCCCCCATATCCAAGGGTGTGGAACAGCACAGCCTGTCCAGGCCTGGAGCCCAGACCCTCTCTGGACGGGGAACCCTTCACAAGATCGATGGAGGTTCTTCGTGTCACGGCGCCTTATTTATTTGCTGTGTGCGAGCACTCGTGCGTGTGTGTGTGTGAGTGTGTCCGTTGTTGTGGTAACCAAGACAAAATGGCCACATTCCTTTCTTGAATTCACAACAGTTGTAATAATGCATCCAATATCGGGATATTAGCGGAGCTAAACGGTTAGCAGGTTAGCACAGCGCGTCTGTCAGACTCCCTCCGGTTAGTGTCTTGAAGCGTCGTACTTTTTAGTTGGATTGGGCGAGCAGAGGTGATGTCAGAGTCAGGGGGCGGAGCTAAACTGTGCAAACTGGGGCTTTAGATTCAGACGCGGTGAAGTATAAACATCATGTAAGTGAACCAGAGGAGATTGGAGAGGGAACGTCAGGTGGCTGACTGCCATGTTCTCCCATGGTTCCTCAGGTTCCCCAGGCTCCTTAGGCTCTGAGACTCGGTTCCTCAGGTTCCTCAGGCTCTTCAGGCTCTTCAGGCTGGGTTCCTCGGGCTTAGAGGCTCTGGAGGGTGGAAGCTCTTGGCTGCAGCTCCTTCCAGCCGTTAGATGTCAATGTTTTCATCCCCTCGACCTTCAACCTTCAGGGATTTGTTTCACAACCAAGTGTTTGTCTGCCGAACAAAGGCCACATGTAGCTGGATCCGTCATCCAAGCTGCACGCACGCACACACACACACACACACACACACACACACTCGTGCACTCCTGCTTTTCCAATATGTGTTTTTTTTTTTTTTTTTTTCCACCCCATATGTGTCTCGGCTCCTGGAGACTCCTCGCATGTCAGCCTCTGTAGACATCTGTCAGACAGAGTGTGTGTGTTTGCTCTTCTCTCTGGGGCGGGTGCAAACACATACATACACACACGCGTTCACACGCGCACTGCTGCCAGGTGTAACTACTCGACACACACATCAAAGATACCCAGCTGACAACAAATGTGTCTGCTAAAAAGAGTTAAAAGGAGTGTGTGTGTGTGTGTGTGTGTGTGTGTGTGTGTGTGTGTGTGTGTGTGTGTGTGTGTGTGTGTGTGTGTGTGTGTGTGTGTCGTCTGAGGGACTGTTTACTTCACTGCCACATCTCTGCTGAGCTATAAATACTCCTCAGGTGTGTGTTTAGTGAGCAACCACCTTGTAATGGTGACTGCTTGATGCATTTGTCTGTTTGCTGACAGCAGTGATGGATTTGCCCTACACATGCACGCGCACACACACACACACACACACACACACACACACAGACATTTCCTCCATGTTTGTTCACTTGACTTCAATCTGCAGGAGAAGCTCAGCTAATCTGCTTGTTTGTGAACTGACGTGTGTGTGTGTGTGTGTGTGTGTGTGTGTGTGTGTGTGTGTGTGTGTGTGTGTGTGTGTGTGTGTGTGTGTGTCTCACAGTCATTTTACCACCCTGTCGGTGAGGACAACGGTGACAGGCACGATGCATTCCAATGCCCTCCATGACCGTGGGGGAAAACAACACGTTCCTCTGAACAGAAAACAATATTTTTTTTTGTTTGTTTGTTTTTTTTAGATATTTGGTAGCAGGACGTGAGAAAAGTTATCAAAATAAAAGCAGAGCAATGAACAAGCAATTTTCACGTACTTAACTGCTATAGAACTTAAAAAATGTGTTTATTTTTAATCCGATTATCTTGAAAACATCCCCGCACTGATTGCTTCGTTGCCATTTGACTGATCCCGTGATGTCATTAATTATTGATCACTCATTGATCACTAATCACTATGTCAAAGGCAAGACTCTTTCAGTTCGAGCCAAACACATACACACACACACGCACACACACACACACACACACACACTCACTCACTCCCTCACTCACCCGCGGCAGTTCCGATGAGAACATGGGAACGTCCCCGTTAACCTCCGCCACCACCGCTCCTGCCGCCGCAGAGGCTCCGTCTGGCTCTGCTTTTACAGGCGGAAGCCAAGGTGTGTGTGTGTATGTGTGTGTGTGTGTGTGTGTGTGTGTGTGTGTGTCTCCTCACACTAAATGTCCAGATGTGTTGGGAGTGGGGGCTGCTCCACAGGGAGGACTAGCGAATATTACACCCATTTCTATGGCAACAGCAGATGTTTCTGAAATGATGGAGAAGCACAGTGTTCTGTGTGTGTGTGTGTTTCTCTTTCAAAATGGGGTGTGTGTGTGTAGATGATGACTTAAGATCACACCAGTGGGACCAGGTTGTGGTCAGAGGTCTTCTCATACCCATGATGTTGATTGTGATGGTGATGATGGTTTGGATGTCCTCTGAGATGAAGGTGCTGCCCCCTGCTGAGCAGAACTTGAAGCCGCCTGGACAGCAGGGCGAAACGGTGCTCAGGCAGTTATCGATCAGATACGGCATCGGTATCACGCCGCCGTCTTTGGCGCCTGATTGGCTGACGGCGACGCCGCTCTCCCTCTTTGTCTCTCCAGAGGGAGTTCGCCGCTCCTCCTCCCCTCCTCTTCCGGAAGCTGAGCAACCCCGACCTGTCGCCCGCGGCGACGGCCGCCACCAAGGCCAAACTGCACCGGCAGCTGAGCCAGGACGAGAGCCGCGCCCGCCGCAGCAGCCTGGCCATGACCGGTAAAACACACACACACACACACACACACACACACACACATCGGCCATTTGAATCCCTTGCTATGTTCTGATTGGCCCGTCTCTCCTGCAGGTAAACAGCTGCTTCCCCTGTCCAGCAGCCTCCACGCCGGGGTCAGCCAGCTGACCTGGCAGGGGCCCTCAGCAGGGCCGGGGCCGGGACCGGGACCGGGACCGGGACCGGGACCGGGACCGGGGCCCGCCGGAGGCCCAGAGGCCAACAACCTGGTCCGGATGAGGAGCCAGACCCTGGGCCAGTCAGCCCCCTCCCTCACCGGACTGGTCAGTACTCCCATTACTCTTTTACTGCTCCCAAAACCTGCAGTAGAACACACACACACACACACACACACACACACTGCACCCTGGCTTAGCTGACTGCAGTCCAGTTATGACTCAGGCTTTCAGAGCTCTCTCACACACACATAGAAAGACAAGCAGGAACACACACGCACACACACACACATGCGCAAAGAAATAAACACACAGACTGAAGCACAAACACACACACAAAAACAGACATACTAATGGAAACATGGGTAGAATCACTCTGACAGACACGAACACACACATATAGAGAAATAAAGATATAAACATGCTCTGAAGCACACACACACACACACACACACAAAGAGGAGTAAAGAAACACACACACACACTTGCTGCAGTAAGGAAGAATTGGAGCAGAAATCCCAGTTTGTGTCGTTGAGTTGTGCGTGTGCGCGGTGCTGCGGTGCGTTCAAGGTGGCGCCGACCTCGCTGACGGCCTCTCACGGCGAGCCTGCGCCGCCCCCTGCTGGCCGCGGAGGGAACCTCCAGGCTGGTTGTTTTCGCTCTTCGTCTCCATGGCAACATCGAAACGGCCGCGTGAGACTTGGATAAAAACATGTCTGCTCATCCAGCCATCCATCCATCCATCCATCCATTCTCTTGTTGAGCTCTCGTATTAATAGTTGATTTGAAACCCAGAACCTTCTGGATCCTCACGATGCGTCTCACAGATGTTCTAGCTGGGTTCTCCAGGTTCTCCATCGTCCACCAGAAGGTCCAAAAACGACCAGCAGGTTCATTGAAGAGAGTGTGTGAGATGATGAATGCTCAGATGTGGGACCTTGTGATTGACAGCTGAGCAGTGGGGGCCAAACCCCGCCCCCTCACCATGATTGACAGGTGGCCCTCATGTTGATATTTCAATTTCAGATGCTTCTCATTAATTTCAAGGCCAATAAGTCGGATTTGTTTGTTTGTTTGTTTGTTTAGAAGTTTATTCGGACAGTGTACAAGTACATTAAGCACAGAGGGAGAGATGTTTGTACCAGATTGTAGCTCGTAGCTAATTTCCATCTGTAGTCCTGGACAATACAAATATAGTATAGTGTGCACAAAATGGACTATATATATATAAAATTTACAGATAGGCAATAAAATAACTATACAATATATAAACAGGCATTAAAATATTTATTTTGCAAGTTGAAAGTGCTATTGTTGTGATATTGTTGCTTTATAAAATATATATAATAAATACGTATCATATGTATATATGTAGGATTTTTTGGGGGGTAAGAAAATAATCACTTATCTTATAGTTTCTACTAATTATATCTTATAAAACGGGTCGTGTCCCGTGTTGACTGACGTTCCTCGTCCAGGCCTGCTGAGGGTGCTGTGGGTCTGTAGGGCGCATCAGAGGAACGCTGCACTTATAGGAGAGAATCACACGTGAGACGGTACAAACTCTCTGACCCCTGCGCCAAGACACCTGAAAGCATCCACCAGCAGAGGGCGGCATCCCTCTGCTTAGTGTGTGTGTGTGTGTGTGTGTGTGTGTGTGTGTGTGTGTCTTGTATTTAGAGAGAGCATAAAAACACTGACGTGGAATCGTGGTCGTAGTGGGTCATGTTCTTCATTTTCTCTGCAATAACATGGTTGTAAATCGATTGACCAGAGCGGGATAGATGAAAACACTCCCCGTTGGCGAGGTGAGCTCACCTGCAGGGTTGCGGGACTCCCGTCCGCTGCCTTTTTCAGAAAAAGCCAAGACAGGTTTGGACCTGCGCCTTAATCCCGTCCTCCGCATGTGACCGAAGCCTTTGTTTGACAAGGCCTTCATTAATCTCCTTAATTCCTCACAAAGACGCTCTGGGTTCAGGTGCACACCCGGGACCTTAATGGACTCCCCCTCGCCCACACACACACACACACACACACACACACACCCCAGACCTGTGTGTGTGTCGTTAACACGCCCATGTGTGTATTTATTGAGTGAACTGAATCGGAGCTCGTCGAGGGGAAACATTAGCCCGCCGTCCAGATGGTGCTAATCTTGGGACTAATGGACGAGGGCTACTTCCTGTCTTTTCGATGCACGTGTGTGTGTGTGTGTGTGTGTGTGTGTATGTGTTTGTTGCCGAGCATGGCCCATTAACCTCCTGGTGGCACAGGTGTGTGTGTGTGTGTGTATGTGTGACCCTCTGGAATGGAAAGATTGCAGAGACAATCAGATTAGCATGTACTTAGCGTGCGGTCTGGTTGGGACCCAGAGGGTCGTCCACACGGAGGTCCGAGTCCAGACGTCGAGCCCTGGTCTCATCTCCAGGACAAACATCTGGCCCCGGCAACCCAGGCTGAAGTACCTGTGCTTTTTTGCTTGGTCTTTCATAGCTGGCTATAGGGGAAAACATTATGTTCATTCTGTTTTATTTCCAACAACATTGCAATGATTATTTGTTGGCAAGTAGCTGCTCAGTTTTGGGGGCTTTCCAAGTGGAGTCTCCGTGTTCTCCCAGTGTCTGCATGGGGTTCCTCTTGGTTCTCCGGGTTCCTCCCAGAGCCTGAGAACATGCAGGAGGTCTATTGGGGACCCTGAATTGCTCAAACTTGTGAATGGTTGCATGTCTCTCTACCTCACCCTCTACTGTCGCCATTTTTTTTTTTTTATTATTTGCAAAGTGAACGGAAGTGAGCTCAGAACTCTGTGTTGCCCTCGAGTGAATGCGTTGCTCAGCAACCATGGAGATGTAAGGCATTTATGGGATGTATTCGGGCGGTAATGCTTGACGACGTCTGGAAATTTACGCATCTGTTTACGTACGAAACCATAGCGGGAGGAAGCAGTCACAGGAAGAGGAGAGGCTAAGACTCTGTGTGTATATATGTGTGTGTGTGTGTGTGTGTGTGTGTGTGTGTGTGTGTGTGTGTGTGTGTGTGTGTTGCAAAAAAAAAGTCACATCTGGAACTAATCTGAGCTTCACTTCTTTGTAACAGGATTAAAAAGCAGTTGATGCTAAGCTAATGAGCTAATCGAATTTAGCTAAACTGTATTTATGTTGCCATTTTACCGTCATTGGACTTTCTTTTTTTTTTCCCCCCAAGCAAGATGAAAACCAGGCGACACAGATAAAACAGAAAGCAGCGTAGAAGCAGCCGGATGATTCCATTATTGAGGCGTAAAAAGCGCTTGCCTGCTTTTTTCTCGGTAGTTACAGGAATCTGGGTTCTAATGGTCCGCCGTTATCCGCCGCTGACGGATTGACTCCAATCACGCCGGATTGATTTTTTTTCCCTGGCACTCCGATCGCTCAGATCCTCACAAGTGTCTCCATCAGTGGCGTCAAGCTACAAGAGAGAGTTAAGCCTCCACCTGCTTTGTTTTTGTGTGGAAACCATTAAATTCATCCCTTTACGGATCCTAAAAACACCGCCGCTGTCATTAAATCAGGATTTGTGTGTCTGTGTGTGTGTGTTGTAAACACACTGTCACTTTATAGTTCAGGCCTCGTGAATCATCTGATCTAAAAGGCGGGCCGGCGTGGGTGTAATTTAAAGACTAATCTCCGTAAGTGCGGCGGGAGGCAGATGAGCATCTTCTTCCTCATCCTCTTCCTCCCCGATTATCCAGAATCGTGTTTCCAGCGTCTCACTTCCGTCTTCAACACTTTGCTCTGTCATGATGGTTTTCTGTCAGAGCTGCCGGGCTCACCTGTCAATCATCGAGCCTCTCACGCTAAGTGACCGCGGACGGTCTCTCCTGATTGGCCGAGTCAACGTTGCGTTCAGTAGCCGACGATCGAAACGGCGAGCGGTTAATCGCTGCCGTTGGACGTCTTAGAAACAAAATTAATGGATCCGGACAGCTGCTGAGTGTTACAGGCTGGAGACAAATTAGCAATGCTAATAATGTTAATTTGTAGCGGCTGGTTAGCATTCTGACGCCTGTTGCTAGGGGTATCCAAGGAGAGTTAGTTGGGTCATATTGGTGTCATTATCATGCTCGCGTTTGGCTCTTAGCCTATTGCTAACCTTTCTGGACATTGATCCTCGGCACGTGATTGGCTGTTTCGTAGGGAATCACCTACTTCAATTAGCGTAGGGAATCACCTACTTCAATTAGCATCTTGCTAACGGCTCTGAAGTGATGACATAATTGACATCCAGGCAACAAAACACATCTGCAACATTCATGACTGTCTATTTTCATGAAATCAGTTTGTTGGGGAACGGCGTTATGGGTACAGCTAGGTAGCTAGCCGTATCAGCGGCGGCCGCAGCCTCGTCATGACATCACAACGGCCACGACTATCAAGACTCGGGTGATGGACCGCCATCCTCCTGAAGTCAAACGTCAGCAGCAGGGTTGTGTTTTATTTGTTTCCCTTGTCACGCGTGAGGGAGTGGAGGCGGAGGCGGAGGCGGAGGCGGGGGTCTGACATGCCGTACCCCCTTCCTCGCGATGAGATGGAAAATATGCAGGAGGCCAGGCGGAGGGCAAGGAGCGGCGGTGTGATGGACAGAATAAATAAATGGAGGTCTGGAGCAATAACAAAACTCAGCCTGGGAGGAGAAGGGGGGGGTGAATTACATGTCTGGCCCGATGTACCTGCTGTTTGCTCCGCCATACGAGACGGGATGGGTGGAGGTGTATGTGTGTGTGTGTGTGTGTGCGTGTGTGGGGTCAACAGACCGACACCAACAAGAGTCATGAAATGTTTTAGTTTTTTTTGTTTTTTTTTGTTTGTTTTTTCCACACTTATATTTTCGTTTTCCTCCCAGGCAAGTGTTTCCCTCAGCGCCTCCACAGGGGGGTTCCCTCTGGTGTCGTCGAAGATGAAAACAGCAAAGTCGATCGTGGCATGTGTGTGTTTTTGGGGTCAGAATTTTTGCTAAAATGACCATCTGAGGAACATTCAGGCGCCAGATGTGATCAAATATCTTCTGTCCTTGGAAGCTAGCAGGCTGGTGTGTGACCGGGTTAGCATTGGCGTTTATTACTGCACACACGGCTTTATTACTAAGGAATAAACCACATCTGTCCATTGTACTGAACTCTAATCCCCCCCCGTGAAGCTGGAAAGTTGGACCGGCCAACCCCCCCACTGTTTCTCACATCGCCGGCCATAAAGTCTTCATTTAGTCTTTCCACGCTCCGACCTCTGACGTGGTCCTTAATTACAATATTAAAAACGGCCTAATAAATAATTGAGGCAAAGGAATGGCCTTCTGTCATAAAATCTCCCCGACAAACTGCGATGGGAGTTGAAGGTTGGCACCCGCGAAATCATACACACACACACACACACACACACACACACACACACACCACACTTACATCCCTTTTGAGGGATGAGGCTCATGGTGTGCTGCCGTCGCCGCCGGCTGCTCGTCATTGCAGTAACCTTTACAAATGCCGGCGCCCGGCCCTAATTGGCTGAAAGTGGGCGACGTGTGTCAGACGGCTACACCCAAGATTTTAATCGCCGCCGCGGTTTGTCTTAACATTTTCACCCTGACGTTTGCTGAGAGTGTCTGACTCCGTCGGCTAATTCTGCTCTAGGTTCTAAAGGGAAATGCTGACGTTGTGAGGCGTTGACGTCATCGGGAGAAGATTCTCCGTTACGCCATGAGTTAATAAGCTTAGCACAGCCAATGCTAGCTGGTGTATTAGCATGGCCATGGACTGGAGCTCGGTCCAATCAGCTGAGATACCATCCGGCGAGCGGCCATTTTAATCCTTGTTGTGTCCACAACGTGGAGACTTCGGCCTCACCTTTGACGTGTTTTTCATGATGGATCCGTCAAACCAGTGAGGTTTCAAAGTGCCAGGATGTTTTGACAGAGCTTAGCTCAGTTGTGCTAAGCTAACAAGTGCTAATAGTTTGGTATGTTACTTCATGTTTTCCTTTCCAAAATCATGGGGGAAAGTCATAGGCGGCCATCTTTAACACCCGACAAGGACTTTGTTCTGTCAAATTAATTGGAGATTAATTGATTAATCGTGCATACTCAGACCGGGATGTTCTCTCGGTGAATATCCACTTTTGGACGAAGTTAATCGTCTCCACCTCATTTGCATTCCAACCAATGTTCACATGTGTGGAGGTCACATGACCGTCCCCGCTGTCAGGTTTCTTCTTCTCATTCGGATGAAACATCTGCGCGCAAAACCAAGCACCCCGCCGCCGCCGCCGCCGCCGCCTGCTCCGACTTTCACCCATCCTGAGGCCTGTCAGCTGGTTCATAGGATTCTCGACTCCTGCGCAGTTAATAACCTGTCAGCACACACACACACACACACACACACACACACACACAGACATGCAAAGCAGGGACGTCCAGTGTGACTGACTGCAGACCCCAATTACAGACTGAAAGAAGAAAAAAAAATAAAAACAAAACAGGAACCCATGAATGCTGGATCAAACCATCCTGGCGGCGGCGGAGGGGAGAATTAGCCAATCCTGGAATTAAAAAAAGCCGGATGGAGGTCTTCCATTGGGACCCACTGTGCTCGGACTTTGGAGTCTGGGGTCCAATGTGCGCACGTTCAAGAAGTAATATCCCCTTGGATGCGGTTGTCGGGGTGATGGCTGGTCGCCGTGGCGTTCGCCGTGGCGTTCCCTGAGGCACAGGGATCTCCAAGGTGCGGCGGCAGCAACATGACGATCAGAGATGATCCGATCAATGACCTGATCGACAAAGGTGACGCAGCTGACCCCTCACAGCCTCGTCGATGCATCATGCACAGTAACATGAGATTGCACGCACACACACACACACACACACACACAAACACACGTGCATGCTTGCAGCCGTTCCCTGTCACCGTGGCAACTGTCAGAGTTCACACACTCTTTTGTGTTTGGTTTTCAGTCTCCCGTGCAGATCCGCCGCTCCGCCGGCCTCGTCGCCTGTTTTCATAAACCGGGCTGTGTGTGTATGTGTGCACGTTCGTACATGCGTGTGTGTGTGTGTGTGTGTGTGTGTGTGTTTCTATCTGCTGGGTTTTCGATTTAGCGCCGCGAGCTCTGTTTATCCCTGTCCAGGAGATAAAAAGCGATGCAGGTTGGCGTAAAAAGCGAGGAGAATCGGGATGTGAAGCTGCTGTCCGTCCGTCCGTCTCCCCGCTCAGCTTAACGTATGGGAACCCTTTGAACCCCGTTACCATGACAACAACTGTCGTTTCCACCATCTTTGTTTTTCCCGCTCCTCTGTGATGTTTTGTTGGAGGGATCTCCTCAGGAGAGGCATCTCCTCCTCCTTTCAACATCTCCTCTGCCACCCTGCGGCAGGAGGTTTCGTAAAAACCGCGAAATCGACGCGCTAGTTAGCATGCTAGCTAAAGTTAAATTAGTCAGAATGTGCTTACCTGACATCCAGTTGAGTCACTTCTGTGGAACAGAGCTGGGAAGGAAGGAGTGAGTCCCCTTTTCTGGATCTAGATCTTCTGTTTGGTTTATTTTTAAAATGATCATCATTTTCGCCCAGTTTCCGGGAACCATCGGAACATTCGGTTCCTCCATTTAATTTGTCCTCATTTTCCTCTGTGTTTTATTAAGATAATGGTTCTGTTGTTGACTACTGGCGATGTATGTTTGCTCTGATCAGACAAACACACACACACACACACACACACACACACACCTTGACTTTCTCTCCAATTGGTTCAAAACCACTGTTAAACAATTCTGTTCCCTGGCGAAAAAATGATGTTCGTGACCAGACTCATGTCGGTCAGAGCAGTGTGTGTGTGTGTGTGTGTGTGTGTGTGTGTGTGTGTGTGTGTGTGTGTGTGTGTGTGTGTGTCTGTGTGTGTGTACGCTTCAGTTTTTGTCGATGATGAATTCCCATTGCCGGGGAAGAGGAGCGAAGGCTTTCGTCTCCACAGCCTGCCAACCTCCCGGCTGCCTCGGCTGGTGCCGTTTCCTTCCAGATCTTCCTATTTTATTTCCCGGCTTTAAGTAATTGAATTTCAGAGTGCTGCACGAAGACACACACACACACACACACACACACACACACACACATATTGACAGAAACTGTTACTGACCTCACTCTCAAATCCTGTCCTTCAATCCAGACTAATATAGTCAAGTCTTAGTGGTTGCTGTTTTATTTATTACACTGGGCGTGCATGCGCTCACACACACACACACACACACACACACACACACACACCCTGCCCATCTTGATCAGCGGCCCAGACCCGGTGGCCGGGCACTTGATTGACAGCCGGGCTGATTGTGTGCAGGGATTGATTAGCGGGGCCCGGTGAGGCGGAACTTCCTGCCGTCAGTCACGACAGGAAGTGGACTGTGTCCGTTCTATTTTTAGAAGAGCTCGGCCGGCGTTGGGCTGTAAGTTGATGCCGTCGCCGGGGAAACGAAGGAAAAGGTCGGATTGATTAAATCCCAGATTATGGGTGATAATAAAAACCGCTCAGTGTTTTACGGCCATCCTCACTTCCTGTTTCCTTCTGTGATGGATAATTAACTCCAAAATCCTGGTTGGGTGTCTCTATGTGCAGTTCACACTCACACACACACACACACACACACACACACACACACACACACACACACACACACACACAGCATTCATCCTGTGACTCCAACCTCTCCTGCTTCTGCAGCTGGCAATATTTTCAATATGAAGGTTTTAAATATCTTTTTTTGTGTTCCAGTGTGTGTGCGTGTGCCTGTGTGTGTGTGTGTGTGTGTGTGTGTGTGGTGTGTGTGTGTGTGTGTGCGTCTGCATGTGTGTGTGTGTCTCCTCTCACGCTGCGGGAGCTGTGGCTAATGATGTTTTGAACTCAGTGCTGTTTTTCTCATTTGCACTTTGAGATGAGTGTGTTTGGATCGAGCAAAGTCAGGGTGGATAACGTGTGTGTGCGTGCGCGCACACACACACACACACACACACACACACACACTGCAGTCCCGCCCCCCCCACCGTTGTCTTGGATCTTGCAGTCGGAGGTTCCTCCTGCGACTCGTCCTCCTCTGTTCTTCAGCACAACTGTGAAGGAGATCCCTGGTTCTTCTGATGTGCAGCTGGAGATCCTTTGACGTTCATCTCCCACGGGTTCCTGCTGCTCTCAGATCCCTGTGAACCAACCAGAACCTCACCAGACCAGCCTCCGCCACATCGGCCCCTAGCGATCAATCACAGATTGATCAGTTTATAGATCAATCCCCATGTATGTTCTTTATTCATCCTCTTTCAGACGTCCATTTCTTCCTCCTCCTCCTTCTCGTCCTTCTCCTCATCATCATCCCCCTTCTCTCTGTCCTCCATCTTCTCCTCCTCCTCTGAGATGATGAAGTGCAGATCTTTATTGGAGAGCCATCTGCAGCAACCCCTGCCTGATTGCAGAGGAACATGTTGAAGAAGGTCTGAGGAGTTTTCAGGAATTGCCAGGACGTCTCAGTCGATGTGCAGAAGGACGTCTGAGGTGTTTCTCCAGAGGTGTGTGGACATCTTCTGGTTTGAGCTGGGCTGAGAATATGTGAGGATTTTTCAGGAGGTTTGAGGAGAGCAGTGAAGAGATGTGAGGAGGTCTGAGGAGTCTTCTGGAGGTGTGAGTAGGTCCTCTTGTTCTGAAGCACTGACAGACGTTCTCACACTGCTTCTCCCTGTGTGTGTGTGTGTGTGTGTGGGGGGGGGGGGGGGGGGGGGGGTTATAATTACCAGAATGATCTATCGGCCAAACAAAGTGCCTCCTTCTCCTCTTCTCTTTCCCTCCTTCATCTTGTCCTCCTCCTCTTCAGCTGTAATGCCTCCCATCAATCAAACTAAAAGGATTACAGCACACACACACACACACACACACACACACACACACACACACACACACACGTCCTCCCCCAGTGCTCCCCTTCTTCTTCACCTCCTCCTAGTCTCTGGATGATGGGCCTTTCAAAGGAAGGGGTTTGTGGAGTAGTGGACCAACACCTGGGGGAAATATCTCCTTCCGATCTTCTCCAGGACCTCCCTCACTTTTTCTCTGCAGCTCTTTACTCTTCACCGCCGCCCCCCTGCAGGTTCTACACTCTCGGACGGCGACACGATGGTGAACCTTCACTCCGTCCATGTTCTCCTGCCTGGGTTCATCCCAGGTTCTCCGTCTTCCTCCCCAGCGTCCAGAAACACTGGTGGACGGCTATCATGGAACATCACGTCTCCTTCAATCAGTGTAACGGGGAGCAGATCCCCTCCGAGGTCAGCAGACGTTCTCCTTGTTGGACTCGCTGGAGATCTTAATCCAGTTGAGTCGGTATCAGCCATCTATGATGATGGACAGGAAATCGAATTATCTTCCCATCTCATGTTTTCCCGCTCCTCTTCCTCCTCCATCCTCCCTCTTCACGCCTCCTCTTCCTTCGGCGGGCAGCCAGCGGTCAATCCCCCCTTCACACTCCAAAGCTCCAGGTGTAAGAGAAGATCCGAGGGACTAAACTTAAAATATAATCCAGATTAGCGAGTAAAGAGACTAAAAAGGGAATCATGTTGAATATATATGATGATATTCTTCCGATATGGTGGCGGTGCAGAGGTCAGCCACAAGGTCTCTGGTTGGATATTTATCGATTATGAGTTTATATTAATCGAACAATAAGCAAGCAGACGTTTTTAAATTGGAAAACTAGCAGATCTTTGAGCAGCTAAATGTAAATGTCCAGCTCCCTTCCTTTGTTTTTGCTTTATTCATTCATTTCGTCCGACTCAAACCGCGTCTACGTGGAAGCGAGGAGCCACAGTTGTCCATAAAACCACGCTTTGACACCTGGTGGGTCTGAACACTGGTGGGGCCGCCGCCCTGCAAGCACCTGGTCCATGCACCGCTCGCAGGTCCTGGCAAGAACATTCACCACACCAGATGGTCTCCTCTTCTTCTCTTTCCTGACATACTTAAAGTGGTTGGCTTTGACCTCCAGAGAGAAGAACCGGCCTTCGAGGCAAACGTTCTCCCGGAGCAGAACCCATGTTGACCTCCAGCCGAAGCTGAGGGGCGTGCAGGAACCGGCATGTCCGCTGCAGCTGGCGTTCCCCTCCGCCTCCCCTGACCTTTGACCGGTCACCTGACAGGCATCGGCGGTCGCCCGTGTCGGTGTCATGCGGAGCCGACGCCTCAAACCACCTCCGTCGAGGAGGTCCGGAGGTCCAGTGCTGGTCACGCTCGCCGCAACAGGCGTCCCACCGTAGATGGAGCTCTGTGATTGGCCAGGGCTCACTGTCATGGGACGCCACTCGCCAAAGACTGGGCTGAAAGGCGCCGGACACGCCACAGTGTGTGTGTGTGTGTGTGAACGTGTGTGTGTGTGCGGTGATATATATCAGTCAGTGGCATTTTTTTTTTTCCCCCAGTCAGCAGAGCCGTATCACCCCGTGCAGGGCTTCAGTGTTGTTGTCTGGTTGCCGTGGTGATGAGCGGCGACGCGACGCAGCTCCGATTAATTGTTTCTCGCAGACGAATCGATGGCGGAGCTAATTAGCGGGCGCCGGGAGCGGCGGGGGACGGCCGTCTTCGTCTGCGCACGGGTCACATCGCGCCAAGAGGGGGAGGAAGACAGGATGAAGAGCGCAGAGACCTTCCTCTTCACTTTATCCCGCTCGTCTCTTTTCTCGCTTTCATCCCTCGCCGCCGAGAGCTCGTTGGAGCTTACTCAGCGTTTTCTTATCGCCCTCCTCTTCATCCCCCAGAAGGGGAAAAGCTTGACGCAACACCATGTCCTTTTCATCCTCCCTCCTCATCCTCACATCCTCAGCCCGCTCTCCTAAGCCTCCAGCACTCAGGTAGAGACAGATTAGGTTTTTTTATTGACCACGAATTTAATCCTGGAAGCCGTGAGATGTCGATGAAGATCACAGCAGCTCCTCAGAAGGACAGGGAAGGGTTAAAGTCTGCATCTTCATCTTCTCCGAGGACACAGTCCTCCTCCTCCTCCTCCTCCTCCTCTAGCAGCTTCATCTTCATCGATGACGAGCTTCTCGCTCCGTCTGGGTGTGTGTTGGGTTGCTGGACATGTGCACGCACACACACACACACACACACACACACATGCACACAGACACGCACTACTTTTCTCTGTCAGGATGGCAGTCATGTCTGATTTATTCAGAGGAGGCTAACACACACACACACATTCAAACACCGTCAGCACAACACGCGGTCAGGGCCGCACGCAACCTGTCAGCGGGATGCACGCATGCGCGCACGCTCACACACACACACACACACACACATACACGCTCCTACACACACATTTATTTTTGCATTCTCAGTTTGTTTATGTTTCAGGATCATTCCTGTCTATGGACAGTTATTCTTTGTGTGCTTGTGTGCGTGCATATGTGGTGTGTGTGTGTGTGTGTGTGTGTGACCTTGCAGAGCACCATGTTTGTGTGTACTATGCGGGTCGTCCAGGCTACCAGTGTTGGGTCTGTTTGTGTTTAGTGATTCCATATCAGTCCATTGATCGATCGGGTCGGTCTGGAGCTGGCGGGACGGGCCGGACCATGTTACCCGACCCCCACACACGGACCGAACCAACTGTTGTGGACGTCAGGGAGGTTTAGTACCGTGTGTTTTATTGTTCAAACACGTTCTATCGAAGAGAAAGACCGTCCAATAGGGTGCAAGTAGGAAGTGGCACAGCTGTAGCTTAAGTCACTTCCTGTTTTAGATGATTTCGACATGTTGAGTGACGCTGACAGACAGAGGACAGGAGACGGGAGAGAGAGATTGATAGATAGATAAATAAATAGATAGATAGATAGATAGATAGATAGATAGATAGATAGATAGATAGATAGATAGATAGATAGATAGATAGAAGACATAGAGGGACAGCTAAACGGCAAAAAGACAGAGGAACCGACAAAGAGAGACAGAAAGATAGAAAAAGTGACAGACAGAGAAAGTTATGTGCAGAGAGACACAGGCAGAGGGAGGTACAGAATGTGTGCATGTGTGTGTGTGTGTGTGTGTGTGTGTGCCATGCATGCCTTTCTCTTTGAGTGACCCCCTCCCCCCCCCATGTCTGCATGGGAACCACAGCATGTGCCTCAGACAGCTGTGACGGTTCGATGCACGATGGCGTGCATGAGAACGTGCACACCTGCGCGCGAGCGCCGGTGAACACGTTCCCACGGTTGGAACCCGCCTCCACCCGGGAGGTCTTCGGTTCTGGCCAACGGCGTCCAGGAGGCTCGGGGCGGGCGGAAATCACCTGGCCGCCGAGGGATTAGACGGGATTACTGGGAAGGGATTACTCAGGGGAAAATATCTGTTTGGCCCCGGAGGCCGAGGGCTCCTGAACGCATCTTCAGGACACGACTCGTGCACAGGTGTGGTGTTCAAGGTCCGAGTGATGAGGAAGCTTTGTGACTAGCGGCTGAAGGCAATGCTACAGTGATCCCAGAGCTAACCTCTGCGACAGAAGATAGGAAGGAGAAACTGGGTTTACGAGAAGATACTCGAAGGTTAGCGTCCACTGAGTTGGGTCTTTGGAACATTGTGGTCCAAGTGTCCCGCGTGGAAAGAACCGGTCCGATCCGGAACTGTCCGTGATGGGTCACAGTTCGGGTCCTCGTCTCCCGTCACTTCCCAGCGTCCTTATCTGCTGGGAGATAGCAGCTCTATCTGCAGCTCTGGCCTGGAAGGTCCACGTCCTGGAGCGCCGGCGGTGCCCTGCTCCTCGACCCCTGAGGTCAACCCGACTCCACCTTCAGGAGCTAAATCAGTCACAGCCGGTGTGATTTATCTCCAGCTGCCAGGTGTTAGTATTTCTCCGCTGACCTGCTACGTCCGCGTGGTTGCCCTCTACCTTCTACCTCGGCCTGCTTTGAAGAAACACTTTTAGGTCACAACTCTTGGTAACGTCCCCTAAAAACCATGGCAGCAAGAACACAGGAAATAACAGCAGCGGTGGTGAGTCCAGCTGAGTGCCGGGAGCTGGAAGTAGCAGGAGCAGTCAGAAGTCCTGCAGGGATTGTTCTATTTTTGAGTTCCTCCTCCGAACAAGAGGTGTTGGCCCATGACTCCGGAAGAGGTGGCGTTATGTGTTGGTTGTAGCTTCACTCCCTGCTCCTAGCACCAGGGGTTAGCCGACTTGTGCTTGGCGTCCAACGCCTGGGTCTCAGGGCGGTTCTCCAATTAGTAACTAGGCCCGAGTCCCCGGACCTTCACAAGGGAAGGCCAGGAGGTTTATACCCTTCCTGACAGAATGGGGCGCCACTTCAAGCCAAGGTGCGCAAGAAGGGCCCTTTGCCCTGATTAGCTGTTGTCATTAGCTGTTGCCGTATGAAGCTTGGTCCTGTTGTACCTCTTCCTCATCGTTTGCTCAGCGCCACAGCCTCTTCTTCCACAATGTTCCACTGGTTGTAAAGAGTCTGGGGGGTTTCGAGACTCGCGGGTCATCTCAGACTGCCGTTCGCCGTCTGAGAGCTACTCAGACGTACTTTGACTGCTTTTGCGAAGCAGCTGACTCACAGTGCTGTTATGGGTGAAAGTGAGTCACAGTCTGAGGGACTGAAGGAGCCCAGGAACCCACACGTCTGCAGGAACATCATTTTGTACAGAGAATGTTTGAAAATAGCCACTTTCTCACTGAAGGAACTTTTTGCAGTTGCCAAAGCCTTTTCAGGAACTAGGTTTCTTGGTGCATGTGGACAAAAGAGGAACCATGTACCTGTTTTTCAAGCCATTTTAGCTCCCACTCCAGGGTCTTTTCGTGGGTCCATTGGTACTTGTATGACCTCAGTGCTTGGTGAGTGATGGAACTCATAAGTCATACCCAGTAACAGGTACTTCTAGTGGACCAAGAGTGCCATCTTGAAAACCTATCCTGGCCTCTGGTCAAACATTTTCTTGCCACAAATTGGACAGAAGCTCTGAGAAATGGGCCGACGAACACGTTTGAGCTCTTCTGGCCTGCTATGCTCCAAAGGGGTTTCCAAACGAAGTCCAGAGTTAGCTAACCCATCTGATGAGTAGCAAAACCTATCTGATCATACACGGTTGTTTTTCTCCAACCTGAGGAACATGAATGCTTTAGCAGCTTTTCTGTCCATGTTGTCCATGTCGCCTCCCTTTTCTTTTCTTCAGGTTTTTTTTTTATGAGTTTGGAACTTAACATACATGATGTAGGTGCCTGCATCATGTTACTATCCGCCCTTACTGCCCGTTTGAAGCTGAAAGGTTCCCCTGGAGTACGAGGGTAGTTCCTGGAATGTTGTTCGAGCTAGACAGTTATCGGAACTTCTTGCCGAAAGTGGCTGTGGACTCAATAAAATGAACGCATACAAAAAAGATCCCCGGAGCTTTCCAAAAGTTCTATGTCCGACATGAGTTCTCCGGTCTTGGTGCTGAACCTGATGTCCATTGGCCATCAGGGGTTGCTGCTAGCGGTCAGATCTGTTGCTGCTTCCACGCCTCTCAGTTGAGACTGGAGACCCTCAAACTGTAAACCAAACCGGACTGTGGCGTCCTGGAATGTAGGTTCTCTCTCAAACCTCGTGTTCGGGAAAACGGGCCTCTTCTCCAGGCAGCAGACAGTAGCCTGGTGTCATTCCATCTCTGTGGACCCTCCTCCTCCTCCTCTTCTTCCCCCCTTTGGGCCCCTTCGCCCTACGGCTCTCATTAACATAGAGGGTCCCGGCGGCAGCCCGGGGGCTGATGTTGGCTTGTTCTCCACACAAAGAAGAACCCCCAGACCCAGAACATCATGTACAGTCCCGGTATGCCTGACTCCATGTGAGACGTACTTGTTAAAAACCGGGGACGTTTCTTTTCTTTTTAATCTTTTTAATCTTTTTTCTTTTTAAATGCCGGCTCTTCCTGATTTATCCCTTCACCTGCAACGCTCCTTTATCCCACAGCTTTTCCTTCCATTTATCCCAGTAAAAAAAAAAAAAAAAAAGCCCATCCCTGCTCGCGGCGTCCAGGAATGCAGATCTTTTAACCACCAGTGTAGCGTAGCCTCGTTGCTTCTTCCCATAACAATAGTGTCCATGTGTCACATCCGTAAGCTGACGCTAACACTAGCAACTAGCTATGTTGTCAGTATGTGGCTCTTGGCTGCTTTAGCATTTTCACGCTATCGCCGTATGCGGTCCAGCATCCGTGGTTTCCCGACCGGACCAGATGCTAGTCGTCCAGCAGCGCGCTCAGTCCAAACCGATTGCTAGCTAGTGTAAGCTGGTATCTCTGAAGGCGGATCTCGGTTGTTTTTTTGGGCGCTCCGAGCGTACAAGTGTCCCGTCCAGTCTGCAAAAATGTCCTGTCGAGGACAGAGGGTCCAGACAGCAGAGGGAGCAGGATTAAAATCACAGATTCCATGCCGGCGTGCCCGAGTTCTGCACGCCGCCGCGTTTTTACGGAGCTGAAACCGGTATTTTATCAGAAAACGTCTGTATTTGAGTCTATCAGGCTGAATGAGCTGTAATGTAAAGCCTCTGATCAGTGAACTCATGACTTATTCATCCACTCACAACAATGCGACCACAGATTTGCGCGTGTGCGTCTGTGCATGTGTGCGTGTGTGTGTGTGTGCTTGCGCAGTACAAGAACACACCCTCTTGTTTTGATTAGAGCGAGTGAGGCTTTGCAGCCGGACGTGCAGAGGAGTGAAAGCGGGGAGGGGGTCGGGGCCGGAGGGGCGGAGCCAGCCTTCCATTCATCGCGAGCAGAAAGCCTCCGTCTGCTGCCGGCGTCCGATTGGCCGGCGTCTGTGATGGGCGCGGGAGAGAGGGAGCGTGCGAGCGAGCGATGAACGGAGCGGGGGAGGAGCCGGAGCATGTGAGAGCGCCGACACGGCGGAGAGCCGAGGAGGCGACAACAGAAGAACGCAGGGGAACCAGGGAGAGGAAGGATCTCCTCCAGGGCCACATCTGCTGCTCCTCCTCCTCCTCGGGTTCTATCACTCCCGGCGGCGGCGGCGGCGGCGGCGGACCTCCTCCTCCCTTCTTGAAGAGTTGCCGAAGAGACGAAGAGGGGCGGCAGTGATGACGAGATGACCGCCGCATGTGTGTGTGTGTTTGCTGGCGTTAACCAGGCATAATCTGGCCCAGGCCGGTTGGCATGGCGATGGATGCGAGGCGCCCCCTCGCTCACCGGAGCGTCGCTAGCCGACAAACAGCCCGTTGTTCCTCCGCCCCTCCTCTCTGAACCGGAACCGGAACCAGAGCCAGGAAACAAGGACCGAGCCTGGATCTCATTAAAGGGGTAACAAGCCCTCACACACCCCGGTCCAGACCCTGCACCCTCGCCAGCATTAATTCTTTTTAGCGCCACGCCCATGAATTATGGAGGCAGCGAGCCTCCCCCGGATCGCTGCCCCGTCTGTAGGAGGCGACTGAAGGAGGAGCGAACAGAGGGTCCTCGACCCCCCGCCGTTTGACCGCCAGAGCGAGCGAGGGAGGGAGGGAGGGAGGGAGGGAGGGAGGGGCGTGTCCGACGCCGACAGATGAATGGGCCGCCGCCGAGCGCAGGGGAAGCGACACGTGCTCTGAGACAGAGCGGTGAATTTGACGGGGCCGGCCAGTGTCCTGGCAGCTCCTCCTCCTGCATAGCAGCAAAGTGATGCCGTGAACCCACGCCAAACTCTGGAAGACGTTCTCCTCACCGTTGTTTTGGTTTCTGGACCCCCTCCCGCCAGTCAGGGAGCAATGTGTCATTAAAAAGGCCCGGCTGAATCTTGACGGCGTGACATTGAACAGCCGAGGAGCTTCAAAACACCGCAGCGTGGAAAACCCCTTTCTCATCCTTCCTCCGGTGACAGTTGACGTACAGAGTGAGGGGCGGCCGTGATGTAATTTCCTCCGAGGAGAACGTCCCGGAAAGCGCCCGGAGTTCGCAGCTCGGCGGAGAAAGGTCCAAATCAAGAACAAAATTAAAAAGGTCGCCCGAGCTCAGGTGGTCATGGACGACTCCAGCATTCTGAGGCGCCGCGGGCTGCAGGTAAGAGGAGCTCCGCCGGGGTCAAAGGTCAGGCCCGGGGGCTTTGGCCGATTCGGCTTAGAGGGAGGAATGTAGGTCGGGAAATACATCCACCGTTGATGCTCTTTACGCGCACACGTTGTTGTGTTGGTGTGTTTAATGCACGTGCACGTACAGACGCACACACACACATAGGCCTATCAGGTTTCGCTCAGCGGCCCTCAGCAGATGGACAGGCGGTGATAAATCGATGGGATTCAACCTGGGGGAGCAGCTCAGTCCGCCGTGGTTCCACGCCGAGAGCATCTGTAGATTTCAGCGAGGTCACGCGGCGAGACGTGATGTTTCAGCATCTATCTCCGCCGCTCACCGGACGAGAACCGTCGATCCGAGACGACGGGGGCCACCTGAAGGAAACGGATCCCGAAGGGTTGTTTTGCTTTTTTTCCGCTTCCTGCCGGTACCCCTCGGTGTAACGCCCCCGGAGCCGGAGATGGAGCCGCTCCAGAAATGTCGAGTCAGCAGCTTTGCTCTAAATCCCCCCCCTGCCGGGGGAAGGAGATGCAGATTCGCAGCCGCTCCCGGGCCTCAGGTAACCTCTCCACCTCAGGAGGAATGAAGCTCTGCGTGCCGAACCCTCCCCCCCTTTTCAAAAGGCTGCATCCTATATCGGGCGCTTGCGGTGTTTAAATAGCAAGGAAATGGGCCCCGGAACGGGGACGCGGCCCGGGCGCCGAGGACCGACCTGGATTTATCCGGCTTTACTCCGGCGCCCGGGACTTTGGCGGCACCTGTTTCCTTTTTTTTTTTTTTTTATCTCGGCTTTTTTTTAATTTGCAGACGTGTCATTTAATGGAAGCTAAATCGTCCTTAATTAGCCGTCCACTCGCCAAGGTCACCTTGAAGCGCCTCGGTACTCTCTGTCCTGTTTTTGGCGGCGAGGAAGGAAAACTAGCTCTCTCATTTCTTCATCCGGAAGGAAAAGGAGCTCTTTCGTCCTTTAAATACTAAATTTCTACTGTAATGATAGTGAATGTTGGGGAAAAATTTCTCCCAAATGCCATATCCATTCATTCATTCATTTATAATCTACACCGCTAATCCTGCAGCTAGCCTAGCGTATCAAGGAGGGCTGGAGCCTACCCCCGCTGTGATTGGCCGAGAGGTGGCGTTCACCCTGGACCAATCACAGGGCCACAGAGAGAGATTCATCCTCTCACTCACGCGTCTTCTACGACCACTCGCCCTCTCCTTCTCATGTTTTGGACGGTTCCCCTCCACTCCCACCCTTTGTGTAACCTTTGCTGGAAGAGGTCCTGGCTTCATTTCTTGTTTATTTTTGCCGGAAAGTTTTCTTTTTTTTGCTTTTCCCCACAAAGTGTTCAGAGTGACCGAGCAAACTGCGGATTCCGATTTGCCCCTCAGCGGTGTTGACCCCGACGCCATCCGGGCCCTGTCAGAATGCACTTCTCCTCCCCCGTCCAGACCTCTGGACCTTCTCAACCTTGGATTAGAACATTAAGATGTCCATATGCTTGCAACGCTATTTGTCTCTGTGTGTGTGTGTGTGTGTGTGGATCATGTGTCCCAGCAGAGTGTGAGAAACAGGATTAGCACGGCCATTTGCGGCCGCGAAAAAGCAGCAGGAGCAGGAGTTTTCCAGAAACAAAAGCCCGTCTGTTCACCGACGACGCACCAAATCCCGGGTTTTTCGCCGACCCGCCGCCGCGCTGACATCAGCCCCCCCACCCCCCCACCCCCACCCCGCGTCCATTCCGCCGTGACGAACCGCCACAAGCCTCCACCCCGCCCTCGGCTCGCATTTCGCCGCGCTGAAACTCAAAACGGGCCGTTTCCCGGTCGCGTTATCCCCAGAGGGACTGACCTCCGTCCTTCTCCTGCATCTTCAGGAGTAGGGGTCAGTATCTGTGAAGGCTCAGTCTGAAAGAGGAGGAGCTGGTGGAGGTGGAGGAGGAGGAGGAGGAGGAGACCAGTGTGACCAGGGGACGGCGGGGCCTTCTCCTCCACCAGGATGTTGTGTAAGCGCTGATTCAGACGGCGGCTCGGAATCTGCTCATTAACCAGCCGGCGACCCAAAAAACAAGCAAAAGAAAACAAACCCGGACTGAGAGCTTCCGCGTGGCAAACATGACCTTTGACCCAGCGGGGAGAAGCGGCGCACACACACACACACACACACACACACACACACACACACACACACACACACAGCAGAGCTTCAAGCCCTTGACATCAAACCAGGCTAGCTGAGGAGACTCCTCCGTCCTGACATGTGTATCAGTGTGTGAGCGGTGAGTTCAGGTGCCTTGGAAGGCCCGGCGCTTATTTAGCATTGAGGCAACTTTACTGTGTTTACCGTCAAAACGTCCAGCTTATGTGCGGCTCGGTTGCCACGGTAACCCCTCCTCTCACATCTTCTCTTTATTAGATGCGCGCGACTGTGACAACATTAATTTCCCGAGCCTTTTGAGAAGGATGGAGGCGTTAGCTAGCCGTTAGCCCTCCGTCTTTGGGACCGTGACCTTGGTCGGACTTCAATCTTCTTCCGGGTCTCTGGGATGGATTGATCGGTCCCTCCTCTCCCCTGAAAAAGGAAAACGAAATCAATGATGGCGCACCGAACTCGTCTCTGCCGGAGGCGAGACGAGTTCTGCGGGCCCGGAGGGGCAGGACGGGATGACATGGCGGTGCTTTTAATGACCGTCGTAAATCACGGGCCGAACGGAAAACCAGACCCCGCGTGGATTCTATCCCTCCTTCTCTTCTTCCCTTTGTCCCCCTGGATGGAGGTGGTCCTCGCTCATCTTCAATCATCCAGGAGAGACACTCTCTCCTCCTCCTCCTCCTCCCGTTCGGGCACGGCCGGCTGAACATGCTGCTGTTGCTCGTGAAATATTGATAAAGCTGTCGGTAGCAGGCAGTGAGTGTTTCCAGAGTTTTCAGGTAATCTTGTTCTTTGGCAGCAAGACGCCGTCGAGGGGGCGGAAATTGGGTCGGAATTAATGATGCGGGTCCGACCCCCCCCCCCGGCGCCCCCTCACACAATCGAAACAGCCTATTAGAGAAACTCAGAAAATCTTCTTTGTGGATTAGTTGTCATTAAAATGTGTAACTGGGGCCCGAGGGGTCTTTGTTGTGGTTCTGCGTCGCTGTGGCGATGGTGGGTCCGCCGGCGCCACAGGCCGAGGAGCCGGGTCACGGCCGGGGCTCCCTGGCCTGCAGGAGGTCGGTCAGCTGGTTCAGTCTGAGGTTGAACATCATCAAGGAGACCAGCGAGGTGGACCCGGAGGCGGGGCAGGTAGGACCTCTCGCCGCGCTGGTCTGGTTTTGCTCCCGTCGTAGATCCAGATCTCCTGCCCGGCGTCCAAAAACGGTCGTCAGGTTCATTGAAAGTATCTTCGGTTGTGAATGGTTGCGTGATAGACGGCTGGGTGAACCTGCTCCTTCTGACCGCAGATCTCTATGGAGATGTTTTTCAGTGTTTGGTGATGTAAAGAAGCGGGTCAGCCGTGTGCAATTACATCCCATCGAATATTTTTTGTGTCTGAAGTGCTGTGATATTGGAGTACGTGAAAGGAGGTAGTTTTACTAGGTTTGTGTGGAAGTACTGCCATGGACGAATGGCTCCCTGCATGGTACTGGTGTACTTTGGGTAATACTGCAGTCAGTGTCAGGTCCAGAGCTTTCCACAGAAGTAGTGTGATGGGCGTGTTTCACTCCCGCAACCACACACACACACACACACACACGAACAACACACACACAGATTGAGAATCGATAATCTGCTCCTACTCAGCAGTAAATGCTGCCCGGCTGAGATCCGTGCGGCCGACAATAAGGAGAAATCCTGCCGGGTCTGCCGTCCACCATAAAGCGTCCTCTCCTGTGGGATCTAGTTCTGGGCTCAGTCCGAGTGTTAACGCCCCCCCCTGGTCTCTTGAAGAACTTCTTCTTCTTTGTATCTGCTGTGTGTTCCGTGGCTTCAACCCTCCAGGATTCTCCTCCTCTTCCTCCTCCGCCCGTCACACTCCTTTCATCGTCTCTTAGCATGACGCAAGTGGCCGCCCGGAGGGTGGCGCCGCCCCTGCTGCCCTCCCAGGCTTGAAGTTTTGGCGTGGGGTGGAGATGCTCAGGAGGTGGGGAACCTCCCCGCGTGAGGAGCTCCTCCTCGTCTTTCTTTGTTTGAACTTTCACAGTGTCTCAGACTGAAGCCCCGCTGATGCTGCAACCCCCAGACAAGAAGTTTGAGTGATGTTTGTGTGCGTGTGTGTGTGTGTGTGTGTGTGTGTGTACACCCTTTCCCTGTGGAGAGCAGACACCAGACCTGGGGTCTGTGAGAGACAAAAAAAAAAAATACAGATTGAAGAAAAAAATAGATGCGGGATATAGTTTGTCCACATGTCCCTCTGATTAGCACGCGTCGCGAACATGTTTTCAGAAAAAGTGCAGATCGTCTCGGCTACGATCGAGAGCTACAGCTTAGGGAGCTACATCGCAGCTATAGCTTGAAGCTACCAAACAGCCACATCACAGAGCTATGTCATAGAACAATAGCACAGAGCTACAACAGAGCTATAGCATAAGGCTACCACACAGAGCTATATCACAGAGCTCCAACACACAGCTACAACAGAGCTACATCACAGAGCTACGAAACATAGCTACACACCAGAGCTATGACATACAGCTACACAACAGAGCAACACAGAGCTACGACACATAGCTAAAACACAGTTTTACATCACAGAGCTACGACACCTAGCTATGACCCAGAGCTGTAGCGCAGCACTACAACACAGACCTATAGTATAAAGGTACTAAACAAAGCTACAACACAGAGTTGCAGCATGAAGCTACATGCAGAGCTAAAACACCAGGCTAGGACGCTGAGCTACAACAGAGAGCCGCAAAACAGATGTATATATGGAGCAACACCTTTCAGCTACCACGTACAGCGAGGTAGAAAAGCTACATAATAGAGCTTAATAGCTACAACGTAGAGCTATTACAGAGCTTAAACTGGCAGCTACGACACGTAGCTACACCTTAGCTACGAAAAGCGAGCAATGCACAGACGCCTTATTTTGTAAACCTGGTCGTCAACTGGAGTGGCAGCAATTCCCCCGGAAAATAACCAGCCGGGGCCGCTGGGGTCGCCCCGCGCAACGCCGCCAGGCCGCCGGGTCACGTGACCCGGCCCGCTCGGAATGTGTTGCAAACGTGACCCTGTGGCGCTAACTATCCGGGGCGCCGCGTCAGCCCTCGCTGCCCAGTCAGCCAGTATCTATCTGGTAGATGGTGTTGCTGACGGGACGACACACACACACACACACACACACGCACACACACAGATCTGACATGAGAAAGTGTGGGTGTTCACAACTAAACCTGTCAGACATTGTATTTTGGTTTGTTAACAAGCTCCAGCCGATCGTATCTTTGATTTATACATCGGGACCCACACACACGTGCAGTGCTGTGACAGTCCTCTGTTCTTTCGCCGCTTTTTACACTTTCAGGGTCTTTCATGCCTTTTTGTTCCCACATCTCTCCTCGCCTCCCGCCAGCAGAGCAGATTAGCCAATTAGAGGCCAGCCATGAGCTCATCCGGTAGCCACGGCGACCGCTGGGCGAATAATATGAGCTCATCCTCCGTACAGCGAGAGCGAGAGACCTGTAACCATAGAAGCTCTTCACATCAGCTCTTCAGCCAGCTGGTCGCTTAATACACGCACACACACACACACTCGTGAAGCCCGATACGTATAACGCACAGCTTTGGGTTTGATTTCAGCGTCTAACCTTCCTGTGCAGCCCAGAAAGTTCACAGCAGGTTTATTAACCCTTTGCATCCCGGGGAAGGGTTTCAAATGCAAAGTGTTTTTAGAATAAGATGCCTGGAACCGTCACGGGCGAAGGCGGGGACGAGGAGGTGAAAAGGCCTCTGTTTCAAAATGGAATAAACATGAAAGCCTTCGAGTGTGAAGACACCCCTTCATGCTACTTTGGAAACACATTCACACACACACACACACTCACCAAGTTCACCGACGCCCCCCGGGTTGTGTGTGTCTGTCCCTGCTGATTAAATACCAGAAGAGCGGCAGCAGAGGAAGATGCAACCCCTCTTTCTTTTTCTCTTGTCTCGGCGTGTTGACTCACTCGCACGGCTGTGTTTTGACCTGCGGCTAGCAAACATCAAACACTGTGAAATTGAGTGTCTAGACACACACAAACACACACACACACACACACACACACACACTCCCGTGGCCAGTATGGATTTATCCAACAACAGACGGCAGAATGTGTGTTTTGTCAGACGTTCTGCACTGGTGGTCTCAACACTGTTTTTTTTCTTTTTTTTTCCGCCAGCAGCAAACAAAATGTGATTATGTACAGGGCGGGCGGGGGACGGACGGACGCCGACCACTGCTGGCATCTCCAGCATGTGTCCTTGTCCGGTGTGAAATATCCCATAATGCAGCTTGAAAGGAGAAATGAAATGAGTCTGGAGGGCCCAACTCTTGCTGTTTGGTTCATGATGTCACAGCAGGTGTAGAAGACCCCCCCGCAGACCATGTGATCCCCGCTGGCAACCATAGCTAACAGGCTAACGCTGCTCAATGCCGTATTCTGTTTAGATGAACATTAAAAATGACTAAAAAATAGGATATCTAGATGTCCTGCTCCGAGGACGTCCTCACATCGCATCACTGTGGGATTCACGTTGCCACGGGTTGGAGTAGCTGTTAGCTCGTCCGTCTCGCCGTCGTCACGCCACCGCCCCTAAGCTCGTCCTTTCAAGCCCTTCACCGCCGAGAGGCAGGAAGTGAAGCGTTCATTTTGATTGACATGCCATCTGCGCTAATGATGCAATTACGCATTTATTAAATCAAGAGTTTAGTGCGACCCATTTCACCTTTAATTCATTTTAAAGCAGGAAAAATTACCTAATTGATTTTAGCGTAGGCTAGTTGCCTCTTAGCTAATTGGTTTGGTGAAATGTTGATCAGTCCATTTGGCGGTTTTAATCCTCAGTACTTCCTGGCTCCGCTCTTCTGAAGTAACGTTCGGAGATTCCTCGAACCAAAACCTGTATTCATTTTGATATTTCTCGCTTTCGGGGACGAGCTCTTTGCACTCAGGCTGTTCAGAATCACCATGATGACCAATCAGACTTAAATCATTCGCAGTTTTTGCAAAATATTTCATGAAATGCATTTCCTGTATGCAAGCCATGGCGCTAAATCACCTGCTAACATGCTAGCGATTAGCCGAGAACAAAGTATTTTGTACTGTGAAAGTACTCAAGTACCCTGAGCTCCAGCAGAATACTTCTGAGAAAGATCCCGACAGGCACTTCCTGTTTGGTGGCGCCGTCTAGCATGTTTAAATTCTCACCAGGACCGGGACCCGGTTTTGACGGCGTGTTGATCAGGCCCGCCATCTCCACCTCGATGTTTTCACACTCTATTTCGCGAATGAAAGGAATAACCTATAATGCTTGTGATTGATTAGCAATCGGAGCTAATGGTTTCCTGTGTTTGTGTGTGTGTGTGTGTGTGTGAGGCAGAGCAGCGCGCCGGGGTTTCATCGCAGCCGCACTTTTTAGGTTGATGCTGATGTGAATTGAGTGTTTTTGTTTGCGTGCGCTGGAGCGAACGCCGCATGCGTGTGTGCGTGTGTGTGTGTGTGTGTGTTGGAGTTGGCTGATAGACTGTGCAGCGGGGAGGGGGTGCAACAGAAAAAGGTGCAAATTGAAGCAATTCTCAGTTGGCTGAGTAAAAGATGACAGGCTGGGGGGGCCAGGATTCGGGGGTGGAGGGCTGATAACAAACTGAAGAGCGAGGAAGACGAGCTACGGGGACGAAGAAAGACTGTCAGAATAATGGGGAAAGACTTCATTTGTTGTTCCCCCCCCCCCCGCGGGAGCGTGGCGAGCACTCGCTGTAATCTCAGCATCTCCAGGCTCACGCCGGCCGACGGCTGTCTGCGCCGATCCTCAAACGCACCCGCGGCGTCGGAATCTGGGTCACGCGCGTCAACGCAGGAACCCCCCCCCCCCCCTCCCCTCCACCCACCAGCACCCCAACCCAGCACGGGGAGACACTTTTCACATTTTGATGAGTTCGCTCCTCACAAATGAGCCGCAGCGGTGCGTGGGATGTCAGAGGGAGTGTTTTTGACGGAGGGTTAGCGGCAGGGGTCCATATATCAAGACCCTAAAAGGGCAAACTAGAAGAGTTATGACAGGGGGGTAAACCCCCCCGCCGTGTTCTGAGTGGTTTGGTCCAACACGTCGAACCACTTGGCTTACGAGCTCACAGTCGGTCGAGGCCGACGGCTGCCGGCTCTGGGACATTAAAAGGTACTTCCTGTTTTCTTCCTGTGGCGTCGGTGATCTTCTGAGGGGGGAGCTCGATACATCGAGGCACCACGAGGGTGAAAAAATGGAGAGTTAAGATAGTGGCGACTCCCCCCCCCCCCCCCCGTCGTGGTCAGAATGGTTCGTTCCAACACACCAGGCTGATTTGTTCGCTTCTGTTTTGATAAACAGCTCTGTTTATATAGCCATGCCTTTTTACCGTTGGTTTAAAAAGACGGCCCCGCTAGGCCGTACCAACGGCACGGCGCCGGTGATCACCTGACACTGGTGGTCAATCCACGGTCCTGGCGGGACGGGGTGGGTCCACTCACCTCATGTTGGAAACACACACCACACACCTTATTGTTTCTGGCTGTTGTCAGGGTGGGCAACTTCATTTCCATCTGATCTCACACCCACCCACACACACACACACACACACACACACACGCACACACACAG
>NC_141284.1:2727764-2757764 GCF_037954325.1 Fistularia commersonii
AACCTGGCTCGGAGATAACGGTGGAAATGGAGCGGATGTTCCTGGAGTTCCCCTGTTTCCATGGTGACCGCAAACACAACAGCAGCGCCCCGAGCCACGGCCTCAGGTTTCAGGGGCTGAAAAACATCCCAGCGGGGACGGGGATCCAGGGGCCGGATCCCCGTCCGTCCAGAACCCCGGTTCTTCACCTCTGGACGGGTTCTTGCTCTGTGTGTGTGTGTGTGTGTGTGTGTGTGTGTTCACAGTCAGTTCAACAAGTTGATTTCAAAATGGCCGCCGGTTCTCCGAGGCCCACGTTGACTCCCCTGCAGTTTTCACTCAGGAAATAGTTTTTTTTCGGGCCGGGAGGCGATGAAGACGCAGCTGCGAGCGATTATCAACAAATAATAGACGTGCCGTAACAACTGTGGACGGGTTCCACATCCCCGCTGTCAGAACTTTGCGGGATCAGAGCTGCTTCCTCTGTGTGAGCGCTGGCCACAGTGCAATAAAGTAGTAATAAAACAGTAAAAAAAGACTCTGGGGTTTCCGACGCGCCAGCGTGCTCGTCGTTCCGCACGCCGGCTTTTTATTTCCTTGCAGTTGGCCTGGCGTGCGACCCGTCCGCCGCGGCTAGCAGCCGCTATTAGCCGTTAGCAAACACTTCATGGAAGCTAAACTGGAACCCGGAAGCCCCGTGGATCACGAGGGGAACTCGTTCCGGAGCGGAACGCCGCTTTAGCCGCAAAAGCTAACGCTGTTTCCAGTCTTCACACACTCTGACTGACCACGGGGGCGGAGCCAATCGCAGCCGTCACTGAGGCGAGAGGCGGGGTTTAGCCCTCCTGGGTCAGCTGTCAATCATCCAACCGTTCAGCCTCTCATCCGCACCTACGGACCTTTTAGAGTCCTCAATGAATCTTCAAGGGCCGAGGCAACATTGAGAGAAGCGTGCGGAGATGTTTGACACCTCATTGGTCCACAGAGATGTCATCATCTCCGTCCAATCACATTCCACCGCCCTGGCTCCGCCCCCTCAGACTCACGCCGCCGTCGTCACGGGATCTGGCCCTGATGTGTCACACGCTCATGTCTCATTGGCCAACGTGGTGCTTGACGTGCAGCACAGCTTTGCTTTACACACACACACACACACACACACACACAGATTGATATGTAATCACATTCTCATGTCTTGCGGCCACTCGCTCCTACGTCAATACACTAATCACTTTATATGAATAGAAGCTTGCGTGTGTGTGTATGTGTATGTGTGTGTGTGTGTGTGTGTGTGTGTGTGTATACTATAGCTCATTGTATTCGAATGAGGAGGAACAAGAGTGTTCTCCAGAAAAAGATATCCCCTTTTTATTCTAAAAAAAATGAAAACAGACCAGCTTATTAACAATTAATTGTCTCTCTTGCTATATTTATATAGTTATAACTGATTAGAGATGTTTATAACTTAAAATAAAGTTATTCCAAACCAGAACCAGCCCGGTCCTCTAAGATGACTCCTGAAATATTATTTCTGGAATCACCCTTCAAAAAAAATTGTGTTTTTTTTGAAAGGTCAGCTAAGAGTGTCATAATTTAAAAAAAAAAACAAAAAAAAAACAAGCCTTAAAATACTTGCATTTTACTTTTAAATAAATAAACACTTGTGACGGAATAGTTAATAGACAAACTGCTGACAGGTATTCCAGTATAATAAAGTAGTAACAACAACAATAAGCAGTTATTGATGGGTGTTTATTAAATAAGTGGGAAAACTTTTCTCTGTGACTGAGGCTTTTATTTTTTTAAATCCTGAGAGGCTGGAAGAGGCCGTCCTCCCTCCCTCCCTCCCTTCCTCCCTCTCTCTCTCTAACGCTGTCCCTCCTCCTGCGTCCCTCTGAGGACGCCGTCAGTCCCAGCGTGAAAACACGCCGGCGCCTGTGTGGGATTAACTGAACGCTCCGGACCTTCACGACTCCCTGCAGGTTCTGGATTATTAACCTGAAGCGGCGAAGTCGGGCCGAGGAGATAGATCACGCACGGAGCCACGTACTATGAAGGGGGGGGGGAGAAGTGTGTGTGTGTGTGTGTGTGTGGGTGCGTGCGTGTATGTGTGTGTGGGTGGCCCGGACACACACACTCACACACACGCCGCGTGTTTTTTTCCGTGACAGTTCTTGACTGAGCGAGCCCGAGCTCGCCGCCGCCGAACTCCACCCCGGATGGCTCGCATTTCTGAGTGTGTGTGTGCAGATAACGGCAGGTGCTGACGTAACACACACACACACACACACACACACACACACACACACACAGAAGCACGCGCCGGTCATTCCTTCACGCATACTGCCACTGCCTCCATGGGACGGCGTTCATGTGGCGGGCCGGCGAGGGCCGCGGCGTTGGCGTGAGCGGATGCAGTCGGCGGGATTATCGCAGATTACAGCGGAGCACTCTGTCCCGGGACAGGCAATGAAGAGGAGGAAGGAGAGAGCCGGAGCGCCGCACCTTCGACTCCAGTAAGAACCCCCGCATGAAGGCGTGAGCCACCGGCCGGCTCGGAATTATAATCCCGTTCTAATCCCGGTCTAAAGCGGTCCGGCGCCGCTTTTAGAGATTCAGATTCAGGCCGTTCTCCTTCCCCTCGGAAGTGGAGGCGCCGAACTCTGAGGAAGGCGAGTTCGACGGCGTGCTCGGATCGCCGTAATCCCGACGCGCAGGAAGGAAACGGACCAATCGGCTGGCCTCGGCGGCAGGCGTGCGGTTCCCGCCAGGGGCCAGCAGGGGGCGCCGCCGCAAACTCTCAGACAACCGGTAAAAATGGTAAATTTTAAAATACTCGGTACTTCAGATGGAGTAGAAGTATCTCAGTACTTGTCTATTATTGTCAAAATGTGGTAATATTTGGTTATTAATGTGGTTTTAACGACCAAAGTTATTTTATTCAGCGGCGCGGCAGATTATGGATCGACTCAGGCGTCCAGATTGAGCGACTGTCAATTTTGGTCGTGTCTGTTTTCTCTTTTTCTCTCGGCCGACACAGGAAGTGGTCGTTTTATCGATAAAACCATCCACGGGGGAAGTTATTGATGATTGTAAAATATGATTTAATTAAAATGCGAGTGCGTGCCAGGTGACAGTACTACTGCAGTAACACGTTAATCCCAGTTAAATCTTCCCCTTGGCCGGATTAGCAAACAAACTCGGGGATTAAAAAAAAAAAAAAAAAATCAACCCCCTGCGGCCACAGGAGGGCGCCAGAGAGGCCCCGCCCCCAACGCCGTCCGTGCGACCTCCTGACTTTCATTTCTTCTCGTCCGCTTCGGGGATTTAATCTGGTGGGCGGAGTCACGCCGGCGCCGCCTCCTCCACGATGGACGCTCTGGGTTTATATTTATCTCGGGTTATTTCGCCTCCGATCCCTAAAAGCTGGCGAGCGGCACAGGCGCACTTTAGAGGACACACACACACACACACACACACACACACACACGGGGGAGACATAGTGAACGTGGGTCAGTGAGGCCGAGGCGGGACGGAAACCCGAGAGTTCTCGTCGGAGCGTTCTGTCGGGGCCCGAGGGACGACCTTCGTCCATTGTGTTGTTCTGGATGGGCGTCGCCAGGGGCAACAGGCTGGTCAGTCACAAGCCCCGCCCCCCCGGAGAACCTGGCTTTTGTCCTGGTCTTAGCTGGGATATATTGTCCGCCGCGGTCCAGAAGAACCCTGGCCGTCTTGGAAGTGGACGGTTGTCATGGCAACGCATTGTTCTCAACGTAAACTTTAACACGTTTCCAAGAATTCTTGTTGAAACACAACGAGAGAGAGGACTTCCTTCCTGGAGCAGTCCTTCAGGTTCTCCATGTTCTCCTGCCTGAGTTCTGGAGCTTCTCCTTGTTCTCCAACCTGGATTCTCCATCCATGTTCTCCTTCATTTGTTCTCCAGGTTCTCCCCTAGTTCTCCATGTTCTCCTGCTCGGGTTCTCCATGTTCTTTATGTTCTCCAGCCTGGGTTCTCCTTCCATGTTCTCCAGCTCTGGGTCCTCCAGGTTCTCTCCTTGTTCTACTATCCAGGTTCTTCATCCATGTTCTCCTGCCTGGGTTCTCCTTTCATGTTCTCCACCTCTGGATCTTCCAGGTTCTCTCCTTGTTCTCTTGCCCCAGGTTCTCCATGTTCTCCTGCTTCGGTTCTCCAGGTTCTCCTGCCAGTGTTCTCCAAGTTCTTTATATTCTCCAGCCTGGGTTCTCCTTCCATGTTCTCCTGCCTGAGTTCTGGAGCTTCTCCTTGTTCTCCAGCCTGGGTCCTCCTTCCATGTTCTCCAGCTCTGGGTCCTCCAGGTTCTCTCCTTGTTCTACTATCCAGGTTCTTCATCCATGTTCTCCTGCCTGGGTTCTCCAGGTTCTCCGTCTTCCTCCCACGGCCTCCAAAACCTTGGTCATCTCCATTGAAGACCCCAAAGAGTCCATGGGGTGTGAATGAGAGGGTGACTTTTCGTTTGATTGACAGCTTCATTAGCCCCGCCCCTTCGGTCTTAACATCTGTAACAGACATGGTCAATAACACACACACACACACACACACACACACACACACACACACTTGTCCGGGGCAAACTCATGGTCTCCCCCCCTCCCTCCTTGCGCCCCCCCTTTTCCCTCCCCATCCTCTGTTGGCAGAATCTGGTCGCCGGCTCAGCTGCGTTGCCACGGCAACAGCAGCCTCCTCCAGCACCTGCTGTCCCCCACTTCCTTTCATCCCTCCGTCGTTCAGCCCCCTGCCGCCGCCGCCGCCGCCACGGCGGCCCGCCCCCTGTCCTCCTCCTCCTCCTCCCCCTCCCTCTGCGGCGCCGACGGCCCGCTGTCCGCCCCCGTTCACCAGCGAGGAAACCCCTTCCTGTGGAGGTAAGACCATCCGTGTGTCTGACCTTTGACCTTGAACGTTCGGGCGCGCCCTCCCATCCAAGCGGTCGCTTCGGTTCGCCGGCCGGAATTTCCCAGGCGTCCGTGAGCGCATCGCAGTTTGACTCAACGTCAGGCGCTCGCCACTTCCTGTTTCCTGTCCTTTCAAAATAAAAGCGGCGGTGACGGCGAGTCAGCCCAGCAGCAGTACAGTTGTCATTGAAAGGTGTGTGTGTGTGTGTGTGTGAGGCGATGAAGAGCGTCGTCACAACCACAGAAGAAGAAGAGTTAGCAGGAGGGAGGAGGGAGGCGCCGGATGAGAGAGAGGGAAAGAGAGAGAGAGCGAGGGAGGAGACGCAGCTCAAACACCAGCGTCGCTCGCACACTCGTCGTCGCCGCGGTGACAGGTGGACTCGTGTCGTTTTTTTTTTTTTGTTTTTTTTTTTCCTCCCCCCCCCTCGCCGCCGCCGTAGCGATGGAAGCATCCGGGCGCTAGCAGCATGTCGGATTCCTTCTGGACCGTGCTCTCCAATTTCTCCCTGCCCGAGAGGAGCATGCTGAGGAGGTCCAAGAGGTACAACGCCGTGCTCCTCTTCTTCACGCCAGACGACTCCTGCCCTCAATATCTCAACATCTCCTTCCTCCTGCTGTCTTTTTCCTCTCTGCTCCTTTGCCATGTTTACTTTCCGCCTCTCCACCTTCCTCCCCTCCGCTCTCCCCGTCTCCCGTCGACGTGCTTCCTCATCTTCCTCGCCGTTTCTTTCCCATCCAGTCAAATGTATGTTGACCTCCTCCTCTTCCTCTTCCTCCTCTTCCTCCTCTTCCTCCTCTTCCTCCTCTTCCTCCCCCCGTCTTGTCAGTCAGGAGTGGCTCCTCCACAGGAAGGAGAAGCAGACGGTCTGTTTTTAGCGCTTTGAAGCCGCAGTCTTCCTCCTCCCTGTAATAACGGGTTGCTCTGCTCTTCGTCACGCCTCCTCCTCGGTGCGTTTCGTCTTGTCGGCGTGTTTAGGAGTGTGTGTGTGTGTGTGTGTGTGTGTGTGTGTGCAGGGGGAGGGCGGGGGGGTCCTCCTGCATGGCAACAAGCTCCGGTGGGTTTCTGGATTGAACTTTAATCAGGGTGAAGCGAGGATGAGGAAGGAGCCGCCGCGGATTAGAAAGTCCAGTAGTTGTTTGTGTTTGCGGCGCCCCCCGGTGGCCGGGTCGCCGACGGATTATTTGCCTCCTGAGATCTTTCTTCATCGCTCCCTGGGCTCGAACATCCAGGTGTGTGAGGACGTAGATGGCTCCGAGGAATGCCTCACAATCTTCGTCGTCCAGGAGGCTCCTCCCTGTAACAGGCTGTCAATCAAACTCCAAAACCTCCTTATAACATGTCAGTCAAACTAACATGCCTGTTACAGGCTGTCAATCAAACTAAGATACGCTTTAGAAGAAGGCTGTCAATCAAACTTAACACACCTCTGTAATAAGGCTGTCAACTAAACTCTAATATCCCCTTGTAACATGCCATTGAAACAAAAACCCTTCAGTTACAAGCTGTCAATCAAACTCTAATGCCCTCCCTGTAACCTGTTTACCAAACCAAACATACCCATCAAACCAGAACCCCCTTCTGAAATGGGCTGTCAATCAAATTCTAACACACCCCTGTAACAGTCTGTCAATTAAACTCTAACACGGCCTTGTTACAGCCGTCACACAAACTGTTATTCCCTCCTGTAACGTGTCAATCAAACTCTAGCCCCGCCCCTGTAACACGCTGTCAATCAAACTCTGGCCCCGCCCCTGTAACACGCTGTCAATCAAACTCTAGCCCCGCCCCTGTAACACGCTGTCAATCAAACTTCAGACCGCCCACCCAATCAGTGAGCTCTATCAACAGCATGGCGGCTAATCCATAAGTAACACAAGGAAATGGTGTGTGTTGTTGAAGCACACACACACACACACACACACACATGCTTGCAGAGGCTGCGGTGGGCAACACATTGATTTCCTGTGGCGACTGGAACCCCCTGACCCACATTATCAACATTATTGAAAGGACGACGGGGGATTGAGTTTTGGCAGTGGATCTCTTATCACACACGCTGTGTGTGCGTGTGTGTGTGTGTGTGTGTGTGTGTGTGTCTGTGTGTGTGTGTGTGTCAGAGGGCTTGTCGAACACCCACGCAGCTGTTTGCTCGCTGCCGGTTCTTTTATCTGCAGGTCTTATGAGTTTCTAGCCTCCAGCCTGGAACACATAAACACACACACTCTCTCTCTCTTTCTCTCTCACACACACACACACACACACACGAGTTGTTTTATTCTTTTATTTTTTTTTTAATAACAGCGTCTCGGTTTGCTGGCAGGAAGGAGGAGGAAACAACATGTAGAGCAGGTTTTCTGCAAGAAGGTCTGTTTTTGCCAATGATCCAGAAATGATTTATTGATTTCCCATCGGCAGATGGTTTTGCAGAATTAATTATTACACTGTTATTACACTTTTTCAAGCCTTATTGCAATAAACACGTTTGTGAGCGTCCCTTAATCCAGTGACGTTATCCAGCTGTGAGTTTTTAATTTAGAAAAGACATTACCCGTGAAAATAGAATTCAGCGAAATTATATCTATTAGTATCAGTATTATTATATAGGATAAGATTAATAGCTCGTCTTTCATGACGAGCTATCCGGTGTGACTTCAGCTCACGCAACAGGACAGGAAGTGGTTTTTGAAAGTTCCTCCCTTTCCATCATCACAACTCTTCATTTCCGTCACTACTTCTATGCGATGGCATCTGATTGGCATTAGCATTAGCTTTAGCATCAGCGGATGCTAAAGCACTGTGTGTCATTTGTGTATCAAAACGACAGTGTGTGAAAATTTGCATCAGGCGGCCCTGTGTTTGGTTCTCCGCGGGCTTCATCGTCCTCGTCATCTTCATCCTCGCCAGAGCCTGACGTCCTCCCTCCTCCTTCTCTCTCCTCCCAGCTGTCGGACCAGCAACAGGAAGAGTCTGATTGTGACCTCCAGCACCTCCCCGACCCTCCCCCGACCTCACTCCCCCCTGCACGGGCACACAGGTAACACACACACACACACACACACACACACACTGCCTGGGTTCTCCGTCGTCCTCCCGCGGTCTAAAAACAGTCAACGTCTTCATCAAATCCTCCAAATCATCTGTGGGTGTGAATGGGAGTGAATGGTTGCATGATTGACAGCTCCAAATTAAGCCCCGCCCCCATGCCTCAGTGCCAGCCGGGATTGGCTCCAGCCCCCGACCGTGCTTACTGTTAAAATGGAAAAAAGATGAACGTGTGTGTGTGTGTGTGTGTGTTCGTGTGTGTGTGTGTTCCTCTTCTGTGTCGCCATCTTTCTCCTGGCTGCTGTGTTGCCAAGACGACGGCCAAAGTAATCATTTTGATGGTGAAAGTTCAGAACGCATTTTATTGAATGTCCAGCACACGCACACACACACACACACACACACTCACACACACATGCAGAATCTGAACCATCATCTCTTCTCCCCGCCACCAGCAAGCCGTCATCAGGAAAAGGTCGGTGAACGTCAACTCTGACACCTGACACCTCCTTTCAAACATCTGTCATTTGGATTGGGGAGGCACACACACACACACACACACACACACACACACACACACACACACCCCCCTCTCGTCTCGTCAAGTTTCCTTTCCCTGATCGTGAGCCCAACGCCGGCGTCCCAGGAGACGCAGCGAGCGAGTAGAATCGTGGGGGGGGGGGGGGGGCTCATAGCAGATAGCACATTAGCATGTAGCAGCTAAGTTTTTTCATCTTTGCGAAAAGTAGGTCACTGAGTGATTGCAGCTGCGCTACCTGAAGAGAAGACGACTGACGGTGTGTGTGTGTGTGTGTGTGTCTGCGAGTGTGTGTGTGTGTATTGAGGACGCTTTTGTTCTGATTGGCAGTGATTTGCCTTAAAATAACAACATGGTGACACAAACAGCATGTCTTTTCATTTTTTTTTTTGTCACATATTTAAATCCAGTTTGAGGCTGATCCCTCAATTTTGCAGGAGGGAGAAGGACATAATAAGCAGGTAACTTCACCGTAATAACCGAAGGCTGTTGTTTCTCCTCCCTCTCAGGCACCAGCCCTCTGGACAGCCCTCGCAACTTCTCCCCGAACACCGCCGCTCATTTCTCCTTCGTCCCGGCCCGCAGGTGAGACCGCCGAATAGGAGGAGGAAGATGATGGCGTGAGAGACGATGAGGCGGAGGACGGAATCACTCTGACGCTCAAAGCGGGATTAATAAGCCTCTTCTCATCCCGAGTCCTCAGCTCAGACTAATTAGAGAGGAGTGTGTGAGTGTGTGCGTGCGTGTGCGCGTGCGCATGTTCTTTGTCCGAAGTCAAGTCGCAGTGTTTGTTTTTACAAAGGAAAATAAAAATGAATCAGATTATTGACCTGTTCACCCCCCCAAACATCAACCTAAATAATGAAACGTAATTTTTCGACCAGTCAGACAGAAAAGCGTAAAAGTGTCAAAGCCGCGTTGCGTTCCTACCTTGAATGATAGTGTTGCCATGGAAACGCCTTTTCGACGTCCCACCAAGACCTCAGGCGGTTTCCGTGGCGGCGGCGGCGGGCGTGATGCTAAGTGGCTCCCGCGGATGGCGTGATTAGCAGCTTGGCGGCCTGCGGTGACGCCCGGTGGAGGAGACCGGTACTGCGGCTTATCAAGCCGCATTTTCTCCTGACTTTCCGGAGAGGGAACATCCGGATGACGGATTTCATTTAGAGATTTTTTTTTTATTTTAGGATTATTATTTTTCCTGTCATTAATCTCAATCGTCTTATTTCGGCAAAAACCCAAAGTCTTAATCCCAGATTATAACGAGTCTAGGATTATCACAGGCTCTCAAACATAGAGTGTGTGTGTGTGTGTGTGTGTGTGTCACTCTGGAAACGCCAACCCGTCTCTTGTCTCTTTCACAGTCACGGACACCGAGCTGACAGGTAACCTCAGTTTTGACCTTTAACCTCCCACACTGTATGCCCCCCACCCTCCCACCTCCACCGCCACCCTGCATGGCTGAGCTCCAGTAAAAACAGCACGGCTCCTCAGCATCTTCCCTCACACACACACACACACACACACACACACACACACACACACACACACACACATGATGCTTGGCTGGAAAGCCCTCCTGGAGACAGAGGTGTAGAGTACATCCAGCAAGTAGACGGATCCCAGCGGCAAAGGTTCTCCACAGGTTCTTGGTGTCTATGTATGCTTATGTCAGTGATACGGAGCCACCAACTTCCACTCGGCTAAATCTGCTAGCATGTTTGAATGTTGCCTCTTCCATCTTGAGGATCCAGCTTCATTTCCCAGTTCCAATGCCCTAAAAGCTCACAGGAAACCCAGGTCAGGAACTCCTGCAGCCTCCAGGAGGCGACACCCCTGGGGGTCGCGGCCTACAGCGCAACTCGAGTCACCACCAAATCCCAGAAGTCCTTGGGTTCTCCTGCCCGTCTGTGTTCTCCCTCCTCTGTCTAACCTGCCTGCTGATGTTTGGCGGCGCTGCGTCCCGCCAAAATGGCTGCTGGCGTTTGTGTTCATGTCGGTGTCTGTTCGATGCCCCTCCTCCCACCAGTGATCTTCACACCTCTGTGTCCTGTGTGTCCTGCAGGACGGATGGCCGACGCTGGTCCTTGGCCTCGCTGCCGTCCTCCGGCTATGGAACCAACACCCCCAGCTCCACCGTCTCGGTAAATATCACTCCACCTGTCTCTGGTCGTCATCCCCTTCCCCACTGTGAAGCCTCTCCATCCTCTGTTCCCTCCTCTGCCTCCTGGCCCTCAACTCTGAACCTCCTCTGCTGCTCCTTCATCCTCCTCCTTACTGCCCTGATGCAGCCGGTTCACTCAGGCTCAGCATCTTGGAAGCCTCCGAGGTTCAGGACTACATAGTGACCTGTTAGCCCCTGGATTACCATGTCACCTGTTAGCTTCGGGACTACAAAGTTCCCGTTTACCTTACGACTACTAAGTGACCTACTTGTCTTAGGACTACAAAATGACCTGTGAACTTCATAGCTACAAAGTGATTCATTAATTTTGGGACCACAAAGTCACCATTTACTTTAGGACTACAAAGTGACCTTCTCGCTTCAGAACTTAAAAAGGACCCATGAGATCCAGGACTACAAAGTGACCTTTTAGCTTAAGGTTGCTAAAATGATCTGTTGGCTTTAGGAGTACAGAATGATCCGTTGGCTTCAGGACAAAAAAGTGACCTTCTAGCTTCAGGAACAACATAATGGTCTGTTAGCATCATGACTAAAAAGTGACCTGTTAGCATCAGGACTACATGACCTGTTAGTATCAGAAACCAAATAGTGCCAAAGCCCCCTAGAACCCAAACATGGTAGACCCCAAATAAGAGGTAACTTCTTGGGAACCTCGAAACTTTACCTTCCCAAACCTTGTACATCTCAAACCCTGTGGACCCCATCCCCTGTAGAACCCCCCCCAAAACCTTGTGGAACGCTAGCTTATCCAACGCAAAACCTAGCATCCTGCTAGCTCCTCCCCGGCAGCAGTAGCTCCAGTGCTGGTTGTAATCTGTGCTCCCTCTGTGCTCCTCCTCTCACAGTCCTCCTGTTCATCTCAGGAGAAGCTGCACCAGCTGCCCTTCCAGCCGACGCCCGATGAGCTGCACTTCCTCACCAAGCACTTCAGCTCGGAGAGCATCACGGACGAGGAGGGTCGCCGCTCCCCCGCCATGAGACCGCGCTCCCGCAGCCTCAGGTAGGACCTCCGCACCTGTCGCAGGTCCACCACGCACTCAAACACATGGAGGTGACGGCACCTCTGCTGGTTTAAGACGACCTCCATGTTACCTAGCGACAAAGGGTTCACACTTGCTCTTGGACTTGCTCATGTCGTGGTGAGTGTCATGATGGTGAGTTGGTGTTATGGTGCGCTGCTGCCCCCTGGTGGACAGCAGTGAGTACTGGCATGTTCAGCCCTTGTGGTCCTGGAATCCAGGACCAGGAGTCTCGACCAAAGGCCTGATTTTCGAGGCTTTTTGTTATTGTTCTTTTCATAAATGAATTTGCCGTTGCCCATTTATAGAAATGTTACTGTACTTTGTTATCCGGAGCTAGAAGTTCATAACTAAAGTTAACAGGTCACTTTGTAGTCTGGAAGCTAGCAGGTCATTCTGTAGTCCTGAAATTAGAGGGCCACTGTATCGTCCGAAAGCAAGAAGGTCACTTTTTAGCCCTGAAGCTAGCAAGTCATTCTGTAGCCCTGAAACTAGAAGGTCACCTCATGGTCCTAAAGCTAACCGGTCATTTTGTAGTTCTGGTGCTTATAGGTCACGTTTTAGTCTTGATGCTAAAAGATCATTCTGTAGCCCTAAAGCTAATGGGTCAGGTTGGGGTCTAGAAACTAGAAGGTCAGTTTGTGATAATGAAGCTAAAAGGTCTTTCTGTAGTCCTGAAACTAGGAGGTTCCCTTATATTCCCGAAGCTAATGAGTCATTTTGTAGTCCTGATGCTAAGAGGTCACTTTTAGTCTTGATGCTAACAGATCATTTTGTAGTCCTAAAGCCAACGGGTAACTTTGTAGTCATGAAACATGGAGGTCACTTTGTAGTCCTGATGCTAGCAGGTCAATTTGTCGTTCGGTGGAGGCTGAAAGGTGTCGCCTCATCCGTATCCTAGCAACCGAAGGCTCGCTGGTTGTGTCGGGGGGGATTGGAGTTGATAGACAGTGATTGGACACAAAGACCCTTCATCCTCCTCGAGTCATTCCAAGATCTGCCTCCAACTATTCCCTGATCTCCTGGGTTTCCTTCCCCTCCAAGGTAAACGTGAGCCAGAATTATTTCATCCCAACTCCAGCGCCTCTTTGTCTGGACTCATGTCAACTGCAGTTGATTTCTAGAACCTGACAATAATAAAAAGTCTTGATGGACTGTCAGATCCTCCCCCCCCCCGCAACTGTTTACCTGCAGACTCCCATCTTCATCCCCCTCCGATCTCTTTTCTCGGTCTTTCTATCCGCCTGTCAACATGTCACCCGCTTTAGCCTTTTATTTGCCGCCTCGCCGTCAGCCCCCCCTCTTCCACTTCCATCTTCCTCCTCGTCTTCATCTCCGTTTCTGCCGAGAGAGATTGAAGCCTTTCATCCTCTGGAGGTGAAAGACGGCAGGACGGAGATGTGGCGAGGGAAATCCGACCGGGGTCCCGCTGCTACTTCTGATTGATGCCGCATTCAGAGTGCGCGTGTGCACGTGTGTGCATGCACGTATGTGTGTTGTGTGTGTGTGCATAGCTGAACTGTTCCTGGTAAACAGCTGCGTTCTGGAGGCTGGAAGCCATGAAGTATTTTCTTTGTGAAAGGTGGTCTATTAATAAAGCAGGCCAACCCCCCTCACTCATACCCACATAAACCCTTTGACCACATGGACTCCTCAAGCGAGCATACAAGTTTGGGGTGAACCCAAACTCTGCTGCTTTCCACCACCAGATAGGTATCTGGGACGGGACATGTCTGTCCTCCAGGAGGAACCCCAAGTTCCTCTGGTTCCGTCACATGACCAGGTGGTACTCCCATGGCAAACAAGAGGAAGTGTCACATCCGTCGACTTCGAATTGGCTCTTCTCAGTTCTACAAGTCATGGCAAGAGGAACCGAGGAACGCTCTTGTTGGCCCGGTGGCCCCAGGACCTGAGGTCGCTGTGAAAGAAGAGCATGTTCGGTTAACGCTGAGCACTCCATCTCCTCATCTCCATGACCAATGGAGTCTTTTGTTTGGGACGCAAAGATGCCCAGGCTATGCTAGGCTAGGCTATGCTAACTCAGCATCCAGTCAGATGTTCTTGTATGCTAAGGGGGGTGACGGTCACGGGTGTGGACGGGGGACCCCAGAGGGGGCAGGAGAATGAAGAAGGAAGTTGACCAAGATGCTAATTGGACCTGGAAGGAGAAGAAGGAGGAAGTGACAATAATTTACTCCTCCCCACATTTGAGGACCTCGAAAAACTTTCTGTCCTCGCAGGACCTCCCCATCTTCTCCAGCCTGGTTTTTCTTCACATTCTCCCACCTGGGCTCTCCATGTTCTCCTGCCTGAGTTTTGTCTAGGTTCTCCATCTTCCTCCCAAAGTCCAAAAAGCCAGCAGGTCCATTGAAGACTCAAATATCCACGGTTGGATGATTGACAGTTGGTCTGCGGGTGAAGCCCCGCCCCCCTTCGCCAAGTCTAGCCAATGAGCGGACGAAGCTAGAAAGGAGGTTTAATCGATGCAAATGAATCCGCCTTAAAAGATGATCTTCGGTGAAGGTCGCCGTGGATCACCAGCATCACCAGCATCACCCGCTGGTCCAACACCCGTAATTACACAGTAATAAAACTCTTATTACACACTTATTATCGGCCCGAAACTTTCCCTCCCAATGGTTTGTCGGGGGCTTTGCAGAGATCTCTGCGGGGAACTTCACACACACACACTTCACACTGCAAAGCTGAAAGGTGTCTGCGGTGAACACACACACACACACACACACACACACACACACACACACCTCATCCACATTCAGCCCATCTCTCTGTCACGGTCAATTAGGCATCTCATTTCCCGAGTCGCCCGCCTCAGTTGTGAAGCGTCAATGTTATTTCTTCTCTTTCTCACACACACACACACACACACACACACACACACAGAGCTCACTGCCACCATCTGATTCACTGTCTCTTCTGATTTACTTCAATTACCCTCTCGGCCAATCAGCTCCCTCTCACTGAGCGGCTTTTTGTCACACGTGACATCACTTCGTTGCCGCGGGTGATGGGGCGATGGGGTGATGGATCTTGGGGGTCGGGGAGGGGGGGCGTCCATGTTTTAATCACGAAACACGTCGCGTAGGAAGTTTTGTCTCGGGTTCAACTTCCCAGTTTTCGTATCCCGTGGTAACGGGAGTCGTCTCCAAGGTCGTTTGTCGGCGTGCTGACAGACGGCGTGCGCGGGAAACGCCGCCGGCCTCCTTCCTCTCATTCTCCCTCTCTTTTTATTCCTTTAATTTCCCGTCGCGGCAGAAAGTCTAACGGCGTCCTAATTATCCTTTGTCTGGCCGGGGCTGCACTCCAGCCGTCCTGGGGATCCACGCCGACCTCTGAACGCTGAGCTGTATTCTAATAAAGCCCCCGAGCACACACACACACACACACACACACACACACACACACACACACACACACACACACACACGCGCGCGCAAAACTCTTTTGTGCAGGCGTCGTTTGATTGATTCAAAGGCAGAGGAAAAAAATTGACATAAGACGAGTTTAAAGATGAAGATGTCGAAGTGGCTGATGATTGACATCACCGTTTTACACACACACACACACACACACACACACACACACACGCGCGCGTGCGTGCGTGGGCAGTGTGTGTGTCCTGTCTTTGTCTGGAGGTCCGTGCAGGTGTTCTGGCCGGCCTGTAGAGGGCAGCACTGAGCCTTCACACGCTGCGGCTTTTCAAAGTAAAAGCGTTATAAAAGTTATTATAGTGCAGTTACTGTCATGATTATTGTTTCTTATCAGTAATAATAATTATTCGCATTATTTGTAGAGTGTTTAATGTTTTTATCTACATTTTACAATGTAGTTACTGTCACAATTACTTTTTACCATTTTTATTAACTTTATTATTATTATTTCTAGACTGGGTTATGATGTTATTTGGTAAAGATCAGCTGCAGTTCTTCAGGAACTTTATAAATATTTTACCACCAGTAAGTGTTGCGATTTGTTTTACGATTGACAATTTCATTAACGACAATAATGATGATAATCATTATGATAATAACAATTATTGATATTAATTCTCGAATGGTTGATAATGTCATTTGCTAGAAATTGGCTGCATTTCTTCAGGAATGTTAGGATTCATTTGATTTGATCACAACACTTTATTGAATTGAATAAATTACTTATTAGTGATAATGGTTTAAAATCAGACACCATAAGGTGTAATTAACATTTGTAAAAATTGCAATAATGATGATAAATTATAATAATAATAATAATAATAGCTAATTGTATTTATTTCATATGTATATTGAATGTAGTATTTCAATTTTTTTTTTTAAATGTTTTTTTTTTTGTTTTTTTTTTCCCTCATAAATGGTTTATGATGTCACTTGTTAAAGATGAGCTACATGTCAGGATTTCAAGATATGAAACAAAAGAAATGTGGAAAACGTGTGTGTGTGTGTGTGTGTGTGTGTGTGTGTGTGTGTGTGTGCGTGGGTGTGATAAACAGCCTCCATGACGTCCAGCTCTGTCTTATTAACCTGGTAATTGGACGGAGTTGAGACGGATGACTTAAAGCATTACCTCATCGCTCAGCATGAGTGCACGTGAGTGTGTGTGTGTGTGTGTGTGTGTGTGTGTGTGTGTGTGTAACGGTGACTCATACCTGCAGTGACATCTGGAGCTCTCACCTGCTGTCTGTTTATTGGAATTTGTAAATCCGTTCCTGAGGCCGTCGGATAAAAACCCCGCAGGAAGTAGGAAGTGGGCTGGTCTGAGCGCACGTGAGCGTGCATGTTATCGCGTACCTTGTCGACTTCTGCTTTTTCTGCGTCCTTCTGATTCCATGTTGGACAAACACTTCGCTTCTGAAATGTCAGAGCTGAATTGGAAAATATTTTTAAAAAAATAAACAATGCCTGTGTGTTTCCATGTTTCCATGGCAACGAAGATGACCAACAAAACATTTGGAACGCTGGATTTTCCAAGGATGAAATGCCAGAAAAACCCTAAAATTGACTGGAGTGAGGATCTCTGGAATGCACACACAGACACACACAGACACACACACACACACACACACACACAGACACACACACACACCCACACACCTTGTCAGTCCCAACAGGGAGACACTGAAAGGTCAAGGATATCGCCGCTTCCACTGGCTGGTCTTGCTGGGGAAAAAACAAAATTGTATGTGTGTGTGTGTGTGTGTGTGTGTGGGTGCCTGAGTGTGTGTGTATAATAGAATAAGAAAAGAGTGTGTGTCCCAGGAGACAGTAATTGTCAGCTGACGGATGGTTGGACTGATATTGTGTCCGGAGCAGAGGGAGAAGCTTCTAAGGGGTTGGAAGGGGCGTCTCCATGGAGACCTGCTGGGACCCGGACCTTCTCCACACACACTGTTCACATGTTGGTGCCTCACACACCTTGAGAGACCTGGGAAAAACCTTGACAAATCCTGCTTCCCCCCCTAAAAAAAAAAAAAATAAATCAGGTCATATACAAATATCAATTTTCATAATTTTTTTGAAAATGATTTATTTCTAAATCCAGCTATATATATATATATATATATATATATAGTATCCAGTAACTGGATACACACACACACACACATATATATATATATGTGTGTGTGTGTGTGTGTGTGTGTGTGTGTGTGTGTGTGTGTGTGTGTGTGTGTGTGTGTATCCAGTTACTCATTGTACGGATGTTAAGTGTAAATTACTCAATTTCCAAAACCATGTGCGGTTGACCTCTGCAGCCAGGTACATATTATGGTCTGCCAAGAAAATCCTGGAAAATGATCTCCAGGAAATAATGGGGGGCAGGGGGGGGGGTGGGGGGATTGACTGACAGATACACACACACACACACACACACACACATATTAGTTTTTCCCCAACAAGACAAGCCAGTGGAAGCAGCAATATCCTTGACCTTTCACTATTTCAGATGCATTGATAGATGTTGTTTTACTCACGTGTGTGTGTGTGTGTGTGTGTGTGTGTGTGTGTATTTCAGCCCCGGCCGCTCGCCCATCTCCTTCGACCACGAGATCGTCATGATGAACCACGTCTACAAGGAGAGGTTCCCGAAGGTCGGTACTTCCTGTTTGCTTTTATTTTGAAATGCTGGCAGGAAGTGCTCCTCTAAAGCTCCTCCAGAAAGCATAACGAGAAGAAGTAGAGGGTGAATGAACATCGTCTTTAGATAATGTTATTATTTTATGAGTTGAGGAATCTCTCCGTGCCGTGGCGTCCGTCATTCTGGAGGCCGGAGGAGATTTTTAAATAATAATTAGGAGTGAAGAATGACGACCCTGGTGACTCACCCCCCCGCCTCAGGCGACGGCTCAGATGGAGGAGCGCCTGGCGGAGCTGCTCAGCTCGTCAGCGCCGGACAAAGTGCGCCCGCTGGCCGACGGCGTCCTGAGCTTCATCCACCACCAGCTGACCGAGCTCTCCAGGGACTGCCTGGACAAGAGCCGCGATGGGCTAATCACCTCGCGCTACTTCTACGAGCTGCAGGAGAGCCTGGAGAAGCTGCTGCAGGACGTGAGTCACACACACACACACACACACACACACACTCCCCTCATTGCGTTGTGGGAGATCCGGTGGCGTCGGCAGGAAGTATCCGGGTACTCTCTGTTGGAATCCGCAAGTAAAACAACCGCGTAATAACGTAATGATGACAGATCGGTCACGTCTTGGACGTGTTACCATGGCGATGGATGTGTGTTAAGGTAAGTTTTCACCCATGTTTACATTTTCGACACCAACACACACAAACACACACACACAGTGTATCATAAAGCCCCATCAAGCCAAATAAACAATCACAACCGAATCACTGACATGGGTGGCCATAGAGTGCTACTCATGCGTCGCCATGGTAACCACTGCAAACCTGACCTGAACTTTACATCTGGTTTATTGAGACAAAAAAAAAAAAAAAAAACGACATTCAGATGAAGACATCATGTTATGCTTGACTGTCCAGCAACTCACGCCCTGACGTGTGTGTGTGTATCGCTCGCCATGACGGGCGCCGTCTGATGTCACACACACACACACACACACACACACTCACACACTCACACACTGTCTGTTCTCGGGACCGGACACGTCCCCCTTCTCGCCAACATGGCGACGTACGTGCACGTGCCGGTGGTGACATCTCAATTAGCTCAGTTTTCGGGGGTGGGGGGGTGTTATGGCTCCCCCGGCCCTCTTATTGACACACACACACTCTACTGGGACACACACACATCCAAAATATCTGTCTCACACACACGCCTGGATTTTAATTTCACACTCCAGCAGTCACCGGGGGCTGACGGATGGCTCTCCAGACAGGCAGAGCTGGGCGGGGGATACGGGCGGGGGCGCGTGATTGGCCGGCTGTGCTCGCCGCGAGGAAGGCGGAGCGAGGACGAGCCGTCCCGACGCCGCCGGAGCGGCGAGCCAGACCCGAGCACATCTGGAGGAGTCGGGGACGGCGGCGGAGCGGGAGGAGGTTCCGCTCAACACCGACGCCGCCTCGGGGGGTGTATGGACGCGGGCCGGCGGCGCCTCGGGTGTTTTTTTTATGCGGCGAGATGTCGGGCGTCGTCTGGCAGAGGAGGCCGGAGGAGGAGGAGGAGGAGGAGGAGGAGATGATGAGGAGCAGCGGGTGGGAGGTGTTTCCTCCCAGCTGGCAGGAGGAGGCGCCGTACACACACTTTACAGTTGAGTCCACTTTTTCAGTTTTGCTCTTCATCAGGCCCTAGAAGTGGGGGGGCGTTTTACAGAATTCAAAACTTTTGACGCTTAATAGTGACGTCTCGTTTCTGAAAACAATAAACTTTTAATCATTGGAAAGAAAGGAATTTATTTCAACAACTCCAGTTTTGTTATAATGATATCAATACCTGAAAAACAAAGTGAAAGTTGACGGATCGATAAAATTAACAACGGGCGGGTAATAGACTCTATAAAAAAAAAATTGTTTTTTAATTTCTAACCCTGCATTAACATCGGCAACTCATATTTTACATCGTAATTCTTCTGTAATTATTATCCTGATTTTATTATCTGTAGGATAATTAATGTATTAAGAAACAGTAACTCAATAATAAAATTGTTATTTATCTGTGATGCATGAATAAAGTAGTCAGAAATCTGGGACTCATGAATAAATTAGTGAGAAATCTCTAATGCATTAAAAGCGTGGTAATAAAAGCGTGCACTGCTAGTGTTTGAAAATCAATGGCCGGAGAAATGAAAGAATGGATAGATGATAAACTGTTACAGATTATTGTCTATATCAGAAATTAATAAAAAAATAGATAAATGATCTAAAATCAAAGACAGAAATTCTGAAATAATTTATGATATTGACAGAAAAAAAAGGGAGGAAAATGACAATGTGAGGTGATTTACAGTTAAAGGCTTTGAATGCGCTTGAATTTTACTCTTTAAAAAGCAAAATAGATCAAAAATCAGTCAGCAAACGCTTTCTACTCTTCAGACGCCGCCGCACTTATTTTCCCAGCTCACTCGAGCCTCCCGTCACATCCCGCCAATATAGGACAAAACTCCCCTTTGTTTTTCTTTTGAGTGGTTTGTTCGGGTCAGAAACTTTTCTTATTTTAATTTTAATTTTTTTTTTTCATTGATACATTTTTATTTATTTATTTATTTATTTAATAATAAGATGTAAAATCATCTGGTTCATCCAGTTATTATCTCAAATATAAATATTAATTTAAATATAAATATGACTCATCGGGAGTGAATAAAAAGTGTGTACAGTTTAAATACAATTGTGCAACGTGTGTGTGTGTATGTGTGTGTGTGTGTGTGTGTGCGCTGACGACTGACCGATCCATCACGCAGCTCCTCCTTCCCGTCAGCCAATCAGATACCGGTGTGACAACACCATCTTGTAGTAAAGTAGTGATTGCCCAAATTCCACCAGTGGTTAATAACATATTGATTACAATTGAACGCTAACAGCGGTTGCTAACCGGATGTTAGCGGCTGTGTTAGCATTGAAATGGCTAACGCGCGGCTCCCGGGTCACTGAGGAACGGCAGCGCTTCTCACCTCTGCTCCTCCGCCCGCCTCTGATCCCATCCCGGGGTCGTGACCCCATTATGGCGGCGGCGGGGCGGCGCCATCCCTCCTCCATCCCTCCATCCCTCTCACAACTTCGTCTTTCATCTCTCCTCCACCTTCCCTCCTGATCTCTTCTTCTTCTCCTCACCTCCGCCCTCGTCCTCGCTCCTTCGCTCCTTCATCTGTTTCTGTCACAGAGTGGGGGAAGTTGGTAGTGGTGGGGGGTCAATGACCTGCCTGGTTGTCGCCGTGGCAACCTTCATCCAACCCCCCCCCCACCGATGCTGGTCTCCTGCGGGTCACCTGGGGGCACGGGTGGGGGGGGGGGGCTGCTGGCTCAGCTCCGACCATCTGTCAGCGCCCAGGTGCCCCACCAGGCAGGTGTGTGTGTGTGTGTGTGTGTGGGTTTGTGTGTGTGTATGGTGAGTTTGGGGAGCCCTCCGACCTCGACCACCAGATGTTTCCGGGGAAATACTTCCTCCTGGCCGAATCACAACCATCCAGTGCTGCTTTTACTTTTTTCACTTTCAGATGTGGGATTTGTAGTTTTTTTTAAAGGGATTTTGTAGTTTGTTTTTAAAGGGAGTTATAGTTGTTGTTTTTATTTATATTTACATCCTTAGAAAACAACAAGGTCTGTTGAATTTCCGCGGCGGAGGTCGTCGCATGTAAACAACCGGGAGTGTTTGTCTGCCTGTCACACACACACACACACACACACACACACACACACACACACAAAATCACACACACACACAGAGTTTGACTGCTTAATTAGGTGCAAAAAAGTGGACGCCCCCCACCCCCGCCAGCTGTCATTACTCATGGATCACACTATTTAGTCTCATACACACACAAACACACACCTCATACATATTTTGTCAGAGCACATACAGTACACACACGCACACACACACACACACAGACTTTTTAGTTTCCATTATAATTATAAATAATTCAGGTGTGTGTGGGGAGGGAGAGGGTCAGGGTCCCTCGGGCTGCTGCGTCTGACAGCTCGCAGTGGCGCGGATGCTTTGTTCCTTCACACACACACATACACACACACATTATTAATACACACAGTCCGTCACGCATTTATTCATACATACATACATACATAAACACACACCCACGAGACAACGTGTCGACCCACCCACACACCCCTCCTCTACCACCCCCTTTACAAGACAGATAGGTAATGTTCTACCCTGGATGGTGTATAATTTTCTCTCTCTCTTACACACACACACACACACACACACACGTCCAGGAACACTGGATTGCTGCTAAATTGCTTTGCCGGCGCCGTGACAGACATTTCACGGGTGTATCAGGGTGCAGGGGGGGGATCTGTTTGTCCCTCCTGATCGTTCTGCTGTGTTTGTGAAGGACAAACTAAAATCTGGCGACACCAAGGTCGCGCACACACACACACACACACACACACACACACACACACACACATTGGCGGCAAAAATGTCAAATGAAATGGAAGTGATCTACTCATAGTTGCCATTTGAAGTCTGACGCAATTTTCCTCTGTGTTTTTTGTGTGTGTGTGTGTGTGTGTGTGTGTGTGTGTGTGTGTGTGTGTGTGTGTGCGCCTACGTATGTGTGTTTCCAGGCCCATGAGCGGTCCGAGAGCGTGGAGGTGACCTTCGTCACCCAGCTAGTGAAGAAGCTGATGATCATCATCGCCCGGCCGGCTCGCCTGCTCGAGTGTCTGGTGAGGGCCCGACCACCCAAGAACAACACACACACACACACACACACACACACACACACACACACACACACACTTGCGTCTTGAGGTCTTCATCGCCGACAACGATGAAGGTCCTGAGCGCTGGAGCGGTAAGACTCTTGTCGTCTTCGGAGTCTCACCAGGGAAGTCACGGGTGAACGCTAATGCTAATGTTAGCGTCAGGGGGAAAACACGGAGTGCAATGGTAATCTGATTACCCCGGTGCAAAAACAAGTTCTGACGTGGACACGCCACGTGACACAGAATGTGAACACGGTATTGATCTGCGATTGAGCCGGGAGGGTGATGGATAGTTTGATCACCGCAGTCGGCGGATTGAAACCAATGATGGCGATGGCGGTTGAAACATTGAATTCAATCAATACAAAAAAAAGTTTTGTGAAAGATCAGGCTGCGTCTCCATGGAGATGCAGGACTGCGTAAACACCTGCATAAACAAGGTGTCGCTCGCCACCAGGACTTCGAGCGGGGGACGGAGGGACGGAGGGAAATTTCGCCCGTCTTCACTTCGATCCCCTTAAAGTTTTCTGAGAGCGATGCAATTTCACTTACCGTTATGACGCACAGAGACACACACACACACACACGCTACAGAAGTTCAACACAAGTGAGGACGGTTTCCATGTTGAATCCACCCAACCTCCTCCTCCTCCTTGGACCCCACAGGAGTTCGACCCCGAGGAGTTCTACCACCTGCTGGAGGCAGCAGAGGGCCATGCTAAGGAGGGCCAGGGCATCAAGTCCGACATCCCCCGTTACATCATTAGCCAGCTGGGCCTCACCAGGGATCCCCTGGAGGGTAAGACACCTCACACACACACACACACACACACACACACACACCGGACTGATCATGTGACCATGGGACCCCTGTGTGTGCAGAGATGGCCCAGCTGAGCAGCTACGACAGTGGGAACCCTGAGACCCCGGAGACCGACGACTCTGTGGATGTGAGTCTGCAGAAGAAGCCAGGGGCTGAACCAGCTGTACACACACACACACACACACACACACACACACATTCTCAGAACAACACACACAGACTCACACTCATCCTTACACACGGCAAGCACACACACACACTCATCCTTAAGCTCACACACACACACCCACACAGACACACACGCACACACTCACACTCATCCTTACATTCACACACACGCACGCATGCACACACACACACTCACACTCATCCATATGTGTGCACGCACACACACTCACACTCCCTCGCATTCACAATCATCCTTACACTGACACACACACACACATTCAAACTTGCACTCATCCTCTCATACACACACTCATCCTTAAGCTCACACACACACAATCACACACGCACACAGACACTCACTCACACCCAATCACACTCATCCTGACTTTCCCACACACACACACACACACACACACACACTCATCCTTATGCGCGCACACACTCACACTCCCTCACACTCATCCTTACACTGACACACACACATTCAAACTCGTACTCATCCTCTCACGCACACACTCACACTCATCCTTAAGCTCACACACACACACGCACACAGACACACACTCACACCCAATCACACACATCCTTACACTCCCGCATGCAGGCACGCAGACATGCACGCACGCACACACTCACACACACACTCATCCTTACACTCATATTCTCTCTCACACACTCAGACACACAAATGCCCACTCTCACACTATCACACACACTCACACTCCCTCACACTTGTACTGGCACTCATCATCATCACACACACACACACACACACACACACACACTCCCCGTCACCTCCAGCCTGACCCTCCCCCCCCCCTTCCATACTGTGTTCCAGAGTCAGGGAACGACAGTCCCCGCCGCCCCCCCACAGACCAAAACCAAAACCCCCCGTGAGGAGGACTTCGAGAACATCAAGCTCATCAGCAACGGAGCCTACGGGTAGGTGGGAGGAGCTCCACCGCGCCCCCGATCACGAGTGTCACAGAACCTCCAGCTCGACGGAGAAGTCGATGCGGGCGATCGATCACTTGGTGATCAATGATGAAGGTGTTTGAGTTCTTGGAACCTTCTGGTTTGGAAGCAGATTATTCCCCTAAAAGTGTAGGCCTTTTAAAGAGCAGTGTTCCGCGTTGTAATACCGCTTTCCTCCTGAAGGCGGCGATAGCGAGCTGCGACACCTGTCGCGACAAAGGTTCAAGCGTCTCCTCCTCCTCTTCCTTCTCGCAGCGCCGTTTTCCTCGTCCGTCACAAGGAGACGCGGCAGCGTTTCGCCATGAAGAAGATCAACAAGCAGAATCTGATCCTGAGGAACCAGATCCAGCAGGCCTTCGTGGAGCGGGACATCCTGACCTTCGCCGAGAACCCCTTTGTGGTGTCCATGTTCTGCTCCTTCGAGACCAGGAGGCACCTGTGCATGGTGATGGAGTACGTGGAGGGTAGGTTCCTTGTTATGCGCTTATTAGCTGGCGGCGAGTGCACTGTGGTGTGACCCCATGTCGGCCCTGCAGGGGGCGACTGTGCCACGCTGCTGAAGAACATCGGGGCTCTGCCCGTGGACATGGCCCGGATGTACTTCGCCGAAACGGTCCTCGCCCTGGAGTACCTTCACAACTACGGCATCGTCCACAGGGACCTGAAGCCCGACAAGTGAGAACCTCCTAGTGCACCATGGGTGAACCTTTTGGGACACCTCCTGTAAACCTTCACTACACTATTATTACACCTTTAGTGCAGCTTTAGTATACATTTAGTACACCTTGAGAGCGCCTTTGTTATATCTGTTGTGCAGCATTAATACTCCTTGAACACCTTTGTTACATCTTTAGTGCACCTTTGTTACACCTCGAGAATACCTGCTTCACCTTGAGTACAACTCAAGTACACCTTTATTACATCTTTAGTACACCTTTGTTACATCTTTAGTGCACCTTTGTTACACCTCGAGAATACCTGTTACACCTTTAGTACACCTCAAGTACACCTCGAGAATACCTGCTTCACCTTGAGAATACCTTTGTTACACTTTTAGTACACCTCAAGTACACCTTTGTTACATCTTTAGTGCACCTTTGTTACACCTCGAGAATACCTGTTACACCTTTAGTACACCTCAAGTACACCTCGAGAATACCTGTTACACCTTTAGTACACCTCGAGTACACCACGAGAATACCAGCTTCACCTTGAGAATACCTTTGTTACACTTTTAGTACACCTAAAGTATACCTGTTACACCTTTAGTACACCTTTGTTACACCTTGAGAATACCTTTGTTATGCCTTTAGTACACCTCAAGAATACCTGCTATACCTTTAGTACATCTTGAGAGCACCTTTGTTACACCTTCAGAATACCTTTTTTACACCTTTAGTATGCCTTTGTTAGATCTTTAGTACACCTCAAGTACACCTTTGTTACATCTTTAGTACACATTTGTTACACCTTGAGAATACCTTTGTTGCACCTTTGTTGCACCCTTAAGTATACCTGTGTTACACATTTGTTGCAGCTTTCTTACACTTCCAGTTACTAACCAAAGTAACCAAAGTTTGCTCGTTGTCTCCACACACACACACACACACACACACACACACACACACACACACACACGCCGGCAGTCTCCTGATCACATCCATGGGACACATCAAGCTGACTGACTTCGGCCTGTCAAAGATCGGCCTGATGAGTTTGACCACCAACCTGTATGAGGGCCACATTGAGAAGGACACCCGGGAGTTCCTGGACAAACAGGTGCACCTCCTCCTCCTCCTTCCCTTCACTCCTCACTCGTGAACCTTCTGCCCTTTGTCTTCACTCCTTGTTCCTCACTCCCTGTGCCTCTTTCGTTACTCCTCTCTCCTCATCCCTCAATCCATGTCTTCCCTCAGTCGTCTCTCAGGTTCTGTCACTCCTCTCCTCACTTTTTTCATCTGCACCTGAGACTAACGTGGATCCTGGCTTCTTCCCCAGGTGTGTGGCACGCCGGAGTACATCGCCCCCGAGGTCATCCTGCGCCAGGGCTACGGCAAGCCGGTGGACTGGTGGGCCATGGGGGTCATCCTCTATGAGTTCCTGGTGGGCTGCGCCCCCTTCTTTGGAGACACGCCCGAGGAGCTGTTCGGACAGGTCATCAGCGGTGAGGCACCCGCGTTAGCCGCTAGCATGTGTACCGTCACCCCTCCCTCCCCGTGGGATACGATGAACCAAACATAGGAAGTGATGAAAATAGCACTGGAAGTAATGAACCAAATAAAGATAGTGATAAACAAAACACAGGAAGTGATGAACAATCCACAGGAAGAAATAAACCAAACAAAAAGGTGATGGATGAAACACAGGAAGTAGTGAACCATACATAGAGAGATGTGGAAAAAAGACAGGAAGTGATTAAACAATCACATGTCATGATAAACAGAACACAGGAAGTGGTGAACCAAATACAGGAAGTGACAAACAAAACACAGGAAGGGATCGACCAAACACAGGAATTAGTGAACCAAGAACAGGAAGTGATGTCCAAAACATGTTCACGAGTTCATCAAACACAGGAACTGATAAACAAAACACAGGAAGTGAAGAACCAGGAAATGGTGCGGCAAGTTAAATTGTGTGTGTGTGTGTGTGTGTGTGTTTGTGTGTGTGTGTGTGTGTGTGTGTGTGTGTGTGTGTGTGTGTGTGTGTGTGTGTTTAGATGAGATCATCTGGCCTGAGGAGGAGGAGGCCCTCCCGCAGGAGGCCCAGGACCTGATCTGCAAGCTGCTGCGACAGAACCCTCTGGAAAGGCTCGGGACGGGTCGGTTCTGTTCCAGTTCTCTTCTGGCTCTCCGTGTTCTCTGACAGTCTTAACTGAACTGCGCCTCTTCTACACACACACACACACACACACACACACACACGCAGGAAGTGCCTTTGAGGTGAAGCAGCACTCCTTCTTCACGGAGCTGGACTGGAACAGTCTGCTGCGGCAGAAGGCCGAGTTCATCCCCCAGCTGGAGTCAGAGGACGACACCAGCTACTTCGATAGTACGTCTTCATCGCGGCCTCCTCATCCTCCTCCATCACACTCCTCCCCCTAACAACCACTTGTGTGTGTGTGTGTGTGTGTGTGTGTGTCAGCTCGTTCCGATCGGTACCACCACGTGGACTCCGAAGAGGAGGACGACACCAATGATGACGAACACGTGGAGATTCGACAGTTCTCCTCCTGCTCACCCCGCTTCAGCAAGGTGCGCGCAAACACACACACACACACACACAATTTAATAATTGTGGTTGTCTAATTATGAATACACAAGTTCACAGTTTACACACAATGTGTGTGTGTTTTTCTGAAGCTTCAACCGTGAGTAACACAGTCGGCTAGCAAAGATCGTAGGGGGTCCATGAACAACAAAAAGCAGGGCGAAAGCCATCAAACAAAACTGCCGTCCACAAGACACCGGGGTTAAAGGTCACGCCCGTTTTTACACGGCGATGAGCCCGTGACGACCTGACCGGGCGTTGTGTTGCGTTCAGGTGTACAGCAGCATGGAGCGTCTGTCGCTGCACGAGGAGAAGAGGACCCCTCCCCCGACCAAACGCAGCCTCAGCGAGGAGGGCGGCGACCGCGTGGACAGCCTGAGCGGACTCAAGTCCCGGGACCGGTCCTGGCTGGTGGGGTCCCCCGAGATGTAAGTCCCACCCCTGACGGGTTCGTAGAGGGTGAAGGTGGAGGTCAAAGTTCACACGGCAGTCATTTTTCTTGACCGGTGTAAAAGGGTCAAAGGTCAGAGGTGGTTGTAGTTTTGACCTGGAGCCGTAAAAACGACAGGGATTATCGCAGACATCCATGGGGGTGTAATAGCATCTGACCTGTGTGTGTGTGTGTGTGTGTGTGTGTGTGTCCGCACCGCAGCCTCCGCAAGCGCCTGTCGGTGTCAGAGTCATCGCACACTGAGAGCGACTCCAGCCCGCCGCTGACCGTCCGCCGCCGCTGCTGCTCCGCCATCATCGAGATGCCACGCTTCGCCATCTCGTCTGAAGAGGAAGGTACGAACCTCGGGATTACCGGGGGATTATCTCATCCCAGTGGTATCACCCGGAATTAACTAGACATAATCCCGAGTAGTGGAATCCGAACCGGTAATGGTGCTCACTCCTCTTCACCCGTCACCCCGATGGCACCAGATTAGATTAGATAAAAGCGCACACACTAGCAGATTACCGGATTATCCCGTCGGACATCGGCCTCAGCTCTCCACCTGCGGAGGCCGGTGTTCCAGGTTAAACCCGTTGGTTCATATTGCTCGACAGGAGCGGCCGGTAATCCGGCAGATCATCCAGATTATGAGTCGCCGGACCGGCTTGTCAGTATGGGGAAAAAAAGATGGCCGACGGTCTCGATCTCCGTCCCCCCCGTCAGGCGCCGCCGCCGGCCGAAAGAGCGGCGTGTTGCTGGGGCCGAGCGCCGTGAGGGGCCCTCGCTCCGAGGAGCTCCCCCTCGCCATCCCAGAGCTCCCAGTGGAACGGGAGCTGAAGATGGAGGAGTCGCCCACCACGCCGAGCTCCACCTCCAGCCAGCTGAGCCGGGCCACGCTCACACGTTAGTGCCGCACACACACACACACATACACACACACAGAATCTACAGACAATCCCAGTAACCTCAGAAGCTCATTCTAGAGGATTCGTAATTCAAATTAATCCAACTGACTCTTCATCTCAGAGGAGCGACCAGCACACGCTGTTAGCTCGGGGTTAGCTTGTGTGGGATTAATGCAGATTAGCATAATAGCAAGTAAATTTTGGGCGAGCAAACGGCTAGGTTAGGATAGTAACGGGACGTCTTCATTCAATTCCAACTTTATGTTCCTTTCCTTTCTCATCGATAAAACAGTTATAAATATATGTATAATTTTACAAGATCTATTATGTAAGATCTATGACAATGTTATGAACATCTACTACACTCTTGTAACATCGATTTCACTTTATGATAAACATCTAGGACACACAGTGAACATCTATTTAACTTTATAAACCTGATTACATTGTTCATTGTTGCAAACATTTATTACACATTATAAACCTCTATTTCCCCATTATAACGCTGTTACAAACATCTGCGGTTGTATAAACATCCATTTCACTCTCATTAACATCTACCACAGTTTATAAACATTATTACATTGTTACAAACATACATTTCACCCTTATAAACATCTGTTACACTGTTGAACATGTATTTCAGATTATGAACATGTAGTATATGTTTAAACGTGTAACTATTTAACTTTTGCCTCCTCACGCTGGTCTCCCTGTGCAGCAGGCAGCTCAGGCGACACGGCCGACCGCGCTAACGGCTTAGCGGCCAAAGCGGCGGCGGAGAGCGGCGCCGCGTCGACCCCGAAGGCCATCAGCGACCTGGCGGCCCGCCGCGCCCGCCACCGCCTGCTGTCCGGAGAC
>NC_141284.1:2762764-2805264 GCF_037954325.1 Fistularia commersonii
GGAGAAAAATAGCCCGTGAGGAACAAAACCTGGTTCTCAGAGCCGTCGCCGGACCGGACCTCGCCACAGCAGGCCCCGCCCCTTCGGCCAGGCCCTGTTTCTCGTCTTCTTTTCCAAACTAACAAGCATGAGGTGAAGGAAAAAAAAACAAACGTCAGCTGTTTTTCTCACACGACATCTCGTGCCTTTTTTTTTTTGTACCTTCGGCTCACCCGCAGGCGTGTCCGTCCTCGTGTCCTCGCTCGCATTCTGGGCCGCCTGCCGGGAGAAAAAAAAAAAAGTATCTCAGCAATAAAGCGTTTGTTTAGACGTTAGCCGTTAGCTCGTTCCGGCGCGGCTAAATCCGCCCGCTGCAGACGGAGCGCGGATCTGTCAGAATTAGCGGTTAGCGTCTGGTTTCGCTCGGGATTCGTCTCCGGCGGCGGCTCGACGCTTCGAGAAGCGTGTCGCCTTCCGTCCGAGAACGTCCTCCTGGTTCCTCCGGGGCGAGAACTTTCTCCAGGATCGGCGTCGCAGCGGAGAATCAGCCGGAAACGTGAATGTCGGTAAACGTCAGCTGTATTTTTTTTCTTTTTCGACTAAGCCCCGCCCCCAGCGAGTCTTTTTTTCCTTTTTTTTTTTTTTAATCCCGCCGGAACCCGTGAGAAGCAGCGATGATGTCACTTCCCGACCGGGCTTTCGAAAACCGAACGAGCCAATCAGGACGGAGGAGAACACGCCCACTTCCTGTTTCCTGTCCTCCCCCCTTCGCCACTTTGTGTTGGGCCTACGGGAGCCTGCAGACGCCTCCTCTGATTTCTGGACCAACTTGCAGTGCTTTTTTTTTTTTTCTTCTCTGGTTTTTGGGTTCGAAAGCTGGAAAATTTTCAGACTTTATGTGTGTGTGTGTGCGCGTCTGTATGTGTGTGTGTGTGCGCGTGCGCTTGTTCATGTTTCGTGCATGTATGTATATACATATATATAAGAATATTTAAAGCAGTTGTCGTGCATTGGTTTTATATTGTGTGTGTGTGAGTGTGTGAGTGTGTGTGTGTGTGTATGTGTGTGTGTGTGTTTCTGGGGCGTCGTAGATTGCACAGAAACATCGACCCCGACGAGGGAAATCACAGTTGAGGAGTCGGCGTTCAGAAAAGAAAGAAAAAAAAAAAACAAGCAAAAATTCCTTTTCTTTCCTCCTCCTTCTTCATCCCTCGTTCCTCCGGAGACGTTCTCAGTAGGAGAAGAAGAGGAGGAGAAGGTTATCGGGAACAAACCGGAGGACGATGGACTCTGAGAACCGCTCGGTTACCGGGACGACCGGACAAACCCGAACCTCCTGTGTTTCCTGTTTTGTTTTGTTTTTTTGTTGTTGTTTTTTGTGTGCTTTTTTTTTTTTTTTTTTGAGCCGGCGTTTTCAAAATGGCGGCCGTCTCACGTTTACACGTCGTCCCCGCTCCTCTTCCTCGCCCGCAACAATCACGCCTCCTCCTCCGACATCTCCTGTTTAGTTTTTTTTTTTTTTTTTTAATGTGGTGACGAATGGGCTCGCTTTTCAGAAAGTAGACCCCAACCCGGTGCTAGCTATTGATGCTAACCCGCCGGCCAATCAGAGCGTCTGTGGGTTGAAGGTCAACGCTAGCGTTAGCATTAGCGTTTTGTACTGGACTTATTTCTCAGCTCCTGTTATCAACACACACACATATTTAGATCAAGCCGTCAAGGTGCCACTTCCAGCCTCCCGGGTGGCCGTGAACACACACTTTGAAAACACACACACACACACACACGCACTCCTTCCCTGGAGTGTGAAGATGATGGTCCAGCCATCTGCTGCTGGGCCAGGCCGGTGTCGGTTTCCCAGCCGCAGTCATTAATCTCAACCGTACGACCGCACACACACACACACACACACACAGGCCATGCTGTGTTAGCAAATAAAATATTGCCGAAATTGAGTTTTTTTTCCTTTTAAAAAAAAAAAAAAAAAAAAGCGCAAAAACCCTGGACTCCAGCTGTCTATCCAGCTCTGCGTCCTCCGTTCTGGAATTTCGCTTAAAAATAAAAATCCAAAGCCAAATGATCAGAATTATTTTGCGCTGCAGATGCCTGGCGGAGGGTTTGGGGGCGCTGGGACGGGTCCAACCCCAAAACCTTCAGCCACCAGGAGGAGAAGGTCGGGGTCGAAGGCTCCGCCCCCCCCCCCCCCCCTCCGCCCGCCGCCGCCGCCGTCAGACTCCGACCCGAGCCGCTCGCCGTGGGCATGACGAGTCTGGGGGAGGGGGCGGAGCTCCGAGGAGGGGAAAAGACGCTTTGGCCTACTAGCGGGACGAGGAAAAGAAAAAAAAAAAATACCATTGCGAGTTGAAGCAGTGCAATACCTTTTTATTTCTCATGTGGTGGCAGCATGTCGTCGTCGACTCCATAATAAAGGCTTTTTTATGGAACCGGACTTCTGGTCTCTGTGGAACGAATCCCAACGTCTGACCGCCAAGCGTTCCAAGTTCTTAGTTTCAAGCAAGAGAAGTAAAAATGTGTTGCTTTGGTATCATCTAGCAGGTTCTGATCTTCCACAGGGTTTCTTCTGTGGACAGTCCTACGTTCTCCTGGTTCCTGCCTGGATTCGCTCTGTGAGTTTCTCTTCCAGGTTCTCTCTTTGAACGCGACATGTTGATGTTCCTCTCAAGTTGATGTTCTCGGGTTCTTTCTGCGTTCCTCCCGGAATGTTCTCCACCATCTTCTCCTTCTTCTCCTCCTCCACAGTCCAAAACCAGGTCCATTCAGGTCTCTAAAATGTCTGTAAGTGTGAATGGGGAGGCAAACGGTCGGATGATTGACAGCTGACCCGTCCGGGTTAAGCCCCGCCCCCTCCAGGTCGGCTCCGCCCACTTGACGCCGTGCTGAGGGTGAGTCCCCGGGTTTGAACTTGCTTTTAAAAAAAAAAAAAAATTGGAAAATGAAAATTTAGCAGTTAAGTGTATGTTATATTCAGTTTTATTTGGAAAAAAAAAAAAAAAAAAGATGTTCAACAACAGCTCCACCGAGCTGCCGGGGGTCAAAGGTCACACAGCTATGCTGTAGAGCGCCGACGTGCACGGGGGCGCCGTTTATCGATCACCATCGCGAGAGTGATGTCATTTTTTTTTTTTTTTTCTTAAATCCCTCCAAATTTCTCCGGGCCTCGACGTCCTGGCGTCCTAACAATCCCTGGCCCCTGATTGGCCGAGACGCCACAGAGGCGGCGGCAAAAGGACACAGGTGTCGAGTCGTTAACGAGGCCAGTTTTGTCTGATGGACGACCCTTGTAACGTCCCCGCTGATTGGTCCAACCCCGGCGCCGTGACAACGCCTCGGAGACCGATAACACAGGAAAGAGATGTGTGTGTGTGTGTGTGTGTGTGTGTGTGTTTGAGACAGAGGGGGGCAAAGAGAAGACTGGAAGTTTAATCAAATAACGCTTTAGGTTCAATTCCAGCTGTGAAATTGCGCCCCCGGTGGTCGCCAGCGGAACTGCAGGTGTGTGTGTGTGTTTGCACACACACATTCTGTCACGGACAAAGGAAGTTACTTGAGTGTGTTTTTGTCAGATTAGATGAAATTAAATGAAACACTGTCAAAATAAAGAGTGAAGAAAAAGACAAAAAAAGAGTATGAATGAAAAAAGAAAAAGTTTGGAAACATAAAATCTGAATTTCAGGATCAAAATTTTCCTGATGCTTCAGTGAATGGATGTGTGTGTGTGTGTGTGTGTGTGTGTGTGTGTGTGTGTGTGTGTGTGTGTGTGTGTTACTGACACCCGACAAAGATCCTCCTCCAGACGCGGAACAAAGAGGCTGCTCAACAAAGATTTTTATATGAAGGGGTTAAAAGCTCCAGGTGTGTGTGTGTGTGTGTGTGTGTGTGTGTGTGTGTGTGCGTGTGCGCACAGTGTGTGTGGCTCCCGAGGTCTCCATCAGTGTCTGGCTGATTGATTGGGATGTCAGCCGAGATAAAAGATCTTGTCCTCTCAGCACGGCCATGCAGCGCCCCCAGGGGGAGACACACACACACACACACACACACACACGCACACACAGTGTAAAACACACACTCACACACTCTGGGGTACCTGGTCTGAATACAGATCTGCTTCTCTCAGTCTGTTCCCACTTCTGTCAGAACAAACCCATACACACCTCACCGCAGGAGAGTGTGTGTGTGTGTGTGTGTGTGTGTGTGTGTGCGTGCGTGCATGTGCTTCATTGATCTTCACCCCCCCCCCCCACGTTCAGCGCTAGTTTTATATCCAAAGTCTTCTGAGGTTTGGCTTCACTTCCTTGTTTTTTTTGTTAAACTCCTGCTTTTCCTCCTGGATGTTCCTTCATCTCCTCCTCTTCTTCATCTCCTCTTCTTCTTCATCTCCTCTTCTTTTTCATCTCCTCTTCTTCTTCATCTCCTCCTCTTCTTCATCTCCTCCTCTTCTTCATCTCCTCTTCTTCATCTCCTCTTCTTCTTCATCTCCTCCTCTTCTTCATCTCCTCTTCTTCATCTTCTCTTCTTCATCTCCTCCTCTTCTTCTTCATGTCCTCCTCCTCTTCATCTCCTCTTCTTCATCTCCTCCTCTTCTTCATCTCCTCTTCTTCATCTCCTCCTCCTCTTCATCTCCTCCTCTTCTTCATTTCCTCCTCTTCTTCATCTCCTCCTCTTCTTCTCCTCCTCTCCTTCTTCTCCTCTTCGCTCTGAAGTGTGTGTGACGTCTCCACCAGATCTGCCTCCTGAAATCCAGACCATAGTGAGGAGGGTCTGAAGGTCCTGAAGGTCCTGGGCTGGAGAAGAGAAGAAACATGGAATGAATGATGGATTTCATTTTTTGTTTTTCTCATTCGAACCCGACGGGAAGTCGATCGGTCGGGGGAACGATCAATGAAAAAGCCTATAATCAATGAGACGTCCGCAATCAATAGTCGACCGATCGACCGCTCCATCGTTCTTCTGTCACCCTTCTGGTGACCCTGCTCCGTCACCTTGCTCCATCAGGTGTATCTCCAACGGATGATCCATCGCCTCCACCATCTCCAATCCCAATTTCTATCCACCTCCGTTCTGTGGCCTCCGTCTGCACCCCTTCTGACCTTCTGACCTCCTGACCTTCTGACCTCCTGACCTTCTGACCTCCTCAGCTGCTGCAGGAGGCCGTCTTGATGCTTGGATGCAGGTGGACGTGCCGCCACTGGAGGGCAGTGTTTGCTTAGATTCTCCTCCACCTGCCGATGGGTTTGTTCTCCAGGTTCTCCAGGTTCTCCTCAGTTCCCCAATCAGCCCTTTTTCTTTTTTAGATCCAACGTTGAATTAATAGAATATCACATTTTGGAGGGATTTAATTACCTCCCGCCCTCTAGAAAACAGTGTTTCCCGCGAGATCATCAGGTGCGCCGTGGAAAAATGCCCACTTTCACCCGATTGGTCCGAAAATTATTTATCCAACGCAAATAATGTGTCTTCCTGTGTCTATGTGGGCAGCGTGTGCATTCCATGGCGACGGGTAGTGAATGAACCTGTGCATCTGTGTATCAGAGGGATTAGTGACGCTTTGCGGGATAGATTTTTAAAATAAAAAGTACTTGATCTGCGTAAACAAACAGGCAGCGTTGTTGAAAACGACCAAGACGAGTGTGAAAGCAGTGAAAGCTGCTATAAAGTTGCTGAACTCGTCTCTAAATCCAAACAGCAAAACATTAATACGACCTGCCGGCAAAATCATTGGTGAGGAAAAGCTCGGCTCTGGCGTTTATAAAGAAATAGCCGGTTCTCTCAAATAATACCGTTTTCAGACATATTGATGACGTGTCTTCAGACATTGAAAAAAGTGTTCTGGAAAAGTTGCACATCAGTGGGAAATTTGCATTGCAACTTGACGAATCTACAGATATTAGATATATTAGATTTCACACTAAGTAAATTGAGACTACGGTTTCATTCTAATACGTTACAATTGTTTTTGACATATTTATTTGGTGTTGTGCCGTGTGATTTTTCTAATGTAAAATATGTAACGTGGGTCGAAAAGGGTTTGGAAACACTGATCTAGAAGGTGGAGTTTATGTATAAACAAACACTTTCAATTATTCCCTTTTCAATTAATTTTTTTTAAATAGTTCCTTTTTAGTCATTTCTATAAAAATTTTTTGCTTTAATTGTAATATTTTGTCTGATTTCAGTTGAGCTCAGCTGGTGTTTGTGTTAATATTCATTTATCTTGAGCCAATGAGAGCCGGCGGCGGGGAGAGAGGCGGGGCTTAACAGCTGTCAATCATTCACCTTCTTCTTGACACCTTTGGACGCTTCAGTCTTCCACTGAGAAAGATGGAGAACCCAGTCCTCAACTGATCTATTGATCTATTGATTCATTGATTTATTTTGCCAACAAACTGACCTTTTGAGCTTCAGGTAAAATAAAAAGGCGAGAGGGAAATAAGTGTTTTTCTCGCACTGGTTCTGCTCAGACAGGAAGTGGGCCTTGACTGGGTTCCCAGAAGAACCTCAGGTTCTACGGAGACCTCGGATCTGGTGTGTGTGTGTGTGTGTGTGTGTGTGTGTGTGTGTGTGTGTGTGTGGGCACCTAAGTGTAAATGCATGTGTGTGAGAATTTGCATATGCATGCATTTGCTAGGATCTGATGTGTGTCATGGAAGTGGATAAAGGGGCCTCATCATCGTATGTTTCATAGTTGGATGACACACACACACACACACACACACACACACACACGCAAGGAACGAGGCGTCTCCTTATTGATCCCAGTCCTAAGAGCCTGACCATCAAACAGCGACGACCAGAAGGTTCTGGAATGGCTGAGCGGAGAAGAACCAAACACCTGACACATCCAGAAAAGAGGCGTCAAATCTGGAGAGGAAAGCGACAGGAGATCCGCAGGAGATGGTGTGAGACGTGGAGGAGGGAGTCAACGAAAATAAAGTTCTGCAAAGACGCAGAGATGAAGGGACGAGGACAGGATGAGGTTCATCTTCAGGGCAGGAAGTCTCCGTCGCCGCGGACGACGGTGAGGATCATCCCTTTTGAGAGGTGGAGTCGGGAGAAAGATTCAGCTGATAGAAACTGAATCAATGTCTAGAATCAAGAAATCCGAGTAAGCTTCTGGAAAATTAACCTTCTGGAAAGGACACCACATCGGTATGGAGGAAAGGGTATGCAAAAAAACAAGCTTCTGGAAAAGAATCTGGGTCGACTTCTTGGGGGGAAAAAAATCTACATAAACTTCTGGAAAACATCTCCATCAGCTTTCCATCAGTTTCTAGACAGGAATGGCTTCAGCTGGTGGAAAGAACTTCTGCAGCATCTTCTGAAAAATAATCTGCATCGCCCTTGGGAAAACAATCTGGATTAACTTCTGGAAAAGAATATCAGTTTATAGAAAAGAATCGGCAGCATCCTCTGGAAAATAATGTGGATCGACTTCTGGAAAAAACAAACGTCTGCATAAACTTCTGGAAAATAATTTGCATTGCCTTCTAGAAAAGAATGTACACCAGCTTCTGGGGGGGCAGGGAGGAGAAAAGCACTGGCACCAGTTTCTAGAAAAAAAAAAAAACAAAAAATGCATCAGGTTCTAGAAAAGAATCGGAATCAACATCTGGAAAAAAATTTGCATCAGCTTCTTGAAGGAAATCTGCATGAATCTGGATCAGCTTTAGGATACAGATTGTCTGGAAAAGAATCCGGATTAACTTCTGGGAAAAAAAACAAAAAAACATCTGCATCAGCTTCTTGATAGGAATTTGCATCGCCTTCTTGAATAGAATCTACATGAGCCTCTGGAAAGGAATCTGGATCAGCTTCAGGAAACAGATTATCAGGAAAATAATCTGGATTAACCTCTGGGGGGGGCACTTGCGCCACTTTCTAGAAAAAAAATCTGCATCAGGTTCTCGAAAAGAATCATGATCTACTTCTGGGGAGAAAAAAAATTACACCTGAACCAGTTTCTGGGGAAAACCAAAATATCTGATCAGGTGCTAGAAAAAGAATCTGGATCAACATCTGGAAAAACACAAAAACATCAGCATCATCTTCTGGAAAAGAATCTGGATGAGCTTCTGGGGCAAAAAAAAAAAAAAAACACATGCATCACCTTTTTGAAAGGAATCTGCGTGCACTTCTAGAAAAGAAATCGTTGTCGATTTTATCCGTGTCATGTTTTCCCCCATCCTCCGCCATCTTTACTCAGCGGTTCGAAACCCAGAAGACTCCCTGTGATGGACGTCTTTGCTCCTCGGCGTGGAACCGGGCAGCTAATATGGCCGCCGCCGCCGCCGCCGGCTCCTCGCCTCGTCTCGCCAGTAAAGCTCACGGGATCCCGGTCGATCGGGCTGAAATACAGTTCGAGGCGTTCCGGTCCTGCAGGTGAACTATCACACCAACACCGGCCTCCATCACGGCCGGCGGAGACAGAAGTGGAATGAGCGGGTTAATTATTCATCAGCTAATACGTTTATATTTGAACGGCGGCGGTGAAGATCGGCGTCCATTTTTCAGCCTCGCCGGCGCTTCGGTCAGATTCATCATGATTAGGAGCGACTCGGGGGCTCGGATACCATCATCACCACACACATCTCAGACACCAATCAGGCTGTGAAACAGAGTCTAAATGTTCTCGACTATGTGTGTGTGTGTGTGTGTGTGTGTGTGTGGTGGCCTGGATTAGTAACATTACCCACAATCATGACTGCAGTCCACCCATCGATACTGCCTCCTTCATGCCAGTCACACCTTCCTGCCTCCTCTGTGGCTCCCGAGTCTATAGAAATGCTAAATTAGACCCCGTGTGTGTGTGTGTGTGTGTGTGTGTGTGTGTGTGTGTGTGTGTGTGTGTGTGTGTGTGCGCACCTCCATCAATAATTAGATATTGCTGATTGTGCCTTTTTTTCAGGCCTCCAGAGCAGTAATGAGTTCACTCAGTTAGGAGTACACAGAGTACTACACAAGGTACTCCGCCTGGGGTGATCCGGGATTTATTTACTTTATTTATTTTCATTTATTTGCTGATTTAAATCCAAACAGACCGATGAGCGACATGTTAAAAAAAAAACCTTTGAGATTAAAATAAATTAAAAGAAAAGGAAAATTCCAGATCATTGAGCAGCCTGATGTGTGTGTGTGTGTGTGTGCGCGTGTGTGTGTGTGTTGGTGAGGGTCCGCGGGGACGAAGGCGATCAATACATTTTCATTCTGTGTTTTATTTCCATTATTTTTTCCGAGGTTGATCCATAATTAAAATCACTTAATGAAGAGTCTTGAAGAGGAGATGGAGGGGGCGGGGCTTCAGGCATCAATCCGACCAATGAGCTCCGCCGAACGGCTGCCCGGCGCCGCTGACACCCCATAATAACAATTGAGGGGTGTCTTTTTCAGCTGTGGAAAACATTATTCCCATGGCAACCACTTCCAGTCCATCCAGCAGAGTTTTCCAGAGAACCAGTTTGACTAAACAACAAAAACATTTTTTTAAATAATCTTAAGGCAGAAAAATACACTTTATTAATAACAAATAATGTTTATTTATGGATTTATATATAAAATTGGATGATTGACAGCCGGACCTCTCGACCGCACCGTCCATAAGTGTGACTATATTTGTAATTTCAGCAGAAGCTCCTCTGGAGGCTCGATCCATCCCTGAACTTTGTCTTGGGATCTCCGTTCCCCGGGTGAAGCCGTTCTGGGTCGGCAGGGTCGGTCGCCATGGCGATGCGGCGAAAACGCCGACCCGGATTCCGCGGTAACGTACGGTAAAACCTCACGTATCCTCAGCCGACCTGCTAACGCCGCGTTCAACTCTCGCTCGCCTTGGGGGGGCGGCGAGCCGAGGCCACCGGATCGATGAGCCGGTCCATCCCCCGCGATTGATCGCCTCCGCTATCAGATAATCGATCAATCACCCGGTGAACTCCCGACCCCTTTTATGGAGTCCGATGACGGATGAAGTCACGGAGAGCGCCGGCAGGTGCCTTCTTCGCTCGGAGCTTCAGAACCCTCCGAGCGACAGCTGCTCAGGCCGCCGTGATGTATTCTAGATGTTCCTCATCCCCGCCGGCAAAAATTCAGAATAATTGGTTCCTGGAAGGAGAGCTCGCTGATTTCTCCCCAAACCTTCAAAGAACCCAAAGCCTCCAAAAAAAAAAAAAAAAAAAAAAAAAAAAAAAAGACTTTTTGTTAATTTTTAGAGATGTGCGCTGCGGCCTTTTGGGATTCGTTAAAAAGCAAGAAGCGTCTGCGGTGTGATTTTACATCCTCTGCGTTGATATTTTAAAGTTTTGAACCTAATAATGATGAAATGTTTCACTCGGCAGTCAAAGGAACTCCGAGCGCAGCATTTGAACGGTGACCTTATGTGTAATGAAAACCTAATATTGAACGCGATCTTGTCCGTGGTATTGAAATGTGATAATACTGCGTGCCCTCAGCGTTAAGAGAATTTAAATAGCAGGTTCTGAGCAGCCACACACACACACTAACACACACACACGCTGATGTCAGAGCCAATGATAAATCTTGGTCATCACGGTTTGAGCGTCGGAAAGAATTTCAAACTTACATGCTGCCTGTGAAGATGTTGCACGGTTAAACTTTAATATAGGGGACTGCATCGCTGAGAAGTGAAATAAAAGATTAAAACGCTGTGTAGGAAAGAAAGAATGATGTTGAAGTGAGAAATTCTTGCAAGGAAAAAGGTCATCAATGAATGAGGATTAGTGTGGCAGGCATTACCATTTATATTAAAATGGAAAAGGGGTTAAAATCATAAAAAAGTTTTTTTTTCCCCCTGTTGTTCAAATTGAATGTTATTTTTGTAACAATAAATGTGAACAGAAAAAAAATGAAAAATAAGAAATAATATTCCTGTTATTTTCCTCTGGCAGCCTTAACAGGCTAGTGTTTTATTTTTTAAGGTGGTCCGTCGAGTTCCCCGCTGGTCAACCTGTGCGTTGTAAAGAGCTGAGACAATTGCTCGGTTCCACCTTAAGAAAAAAAACATGGCGCCTCTTCAATTGCGCGGGGATCGCTAGTTTATTATACTTCCGGCCCACGGCTTTTGCCAAAATAGTCACGAAATGGGTTTTATTAAGAGCCGAGACATCGCCGAGACATCGTCTTTTATTTTCTTGCAACTCCACTTTTCTTGAAGTTGACGGCGGCGTAAAAAACTGAAATCCAGCCGGCTGGCGCTAAATGACGGTTCCCAGCCGCTAGCTTTCTCGGCTAGCAAGCCGTTAACGGTATCGCTAGCTAGCTGTTCGGCTAACTGAGCAACCCCATCTTTAGCTATTTTGCTTTGCAATCTCAATTTACTTTCATAATAACCTGCCCAGCCGCTAGATGTATCTGCTAGCAAGTGACTAGTTGTAATTCCACTTAACTGTTTCGCTAAATGACCGCTCCACCCGCTTACAAGCTGCTAGCTGTGCCATCAAACAAATCAAGCTAGCTGACGGCTTGCTAGCCGCAATTAGCTGTTTTGCTAGCTGTCTAAATACTAGAAGTGCTATCTGAGCTGGCTTCACCTCAAGAAAATGGGGATCAAGTTTTGGAAAATACTGGGATTAACATTGTCTTCTTGTTTTGCAACGGAGGATCTTCTACAAAGTGCCTGCTGCTGCTGAGAAACTTTCTTGGTGAGTCAAAAACTGCTTGCTTGAGAGTATATAATATCATAAGAATGAATAGGACAGGGGAGAAGTGCTGTTAAAATATCAATTATAATAGTCACACTAATGTAATGTTAATATTTTAAGATTACGATCTTAAGAGACAGACTATCCCCACCACCCCTGTCTTGTGGTCACTTTAGTTCAGGAATAGCAGTTTATCTCCTCTTTATTTTCCCTGCAGTCAATGTTGTAACCGAGCCTTTGACAATGTGGGTTGTTGTTGTTTCGGCCTGTAAATGTCCAGAGTGTTTTGTGAAAGTATCTGGAAATTGCGTGCGTTTCAGTTTATTTTCAGTCAGGCCGGATTCCCCGCCTTCACACGGCCCGAGGGTTTTGGAAGGAATGTTAAAAAGAAAACGTCAAACTATAGTGGGATGTTATATCCGGGTTTAAACAAATTCAGTAAACGTTTCAAGAATTTCACGGAAATTTTGCAGCTGGTAGTTTGTCATCAAACACAAACGAAACCTAAATAAACCGGTTCATTTCTTGATTTATTTATTTTTAAGTCTTGCTTTTGTTTTACCTCGTTTCTGATTTTCAGGGACAGTTTTTGTTCCTCCCTCCAAGGCTTCAGTTGGCAGGAGTAGATGTCGTGTGTGTGTGTGTGTGTGTTCATGAAGCCTGCAGTATATCATGGTGACACAACGTGACTTGAAGCGAACGTGCGTTTTCTGAGCGGAGGATGTTTATAAAAGGGTGATGAACTGCAGACAAGGCTCAGACGTGGGCAGAAAACGCCGTCCGTCCCTCAGCTGGGGACTGTAGCGGCAATAAGAGCTTATTACATTACTGTCACACACACTCACACACACACACACACACACACGGAGTGAGGAGGGGAGGTTGTCAGGCGACCAATCCTCTCTGTCATCATTGGATCAATCAGCAGCCAGGGGTCAATTACTTTGGCTCCTTTCATGATGGTTACAAAACTTCTCCACGTTCTTGATATCTCCAGCCTGTGACTAATGGCCTACTGTGTGTGTGTGTGTGTGTGTGTGTGTGTGTGTGTGTGTGTGTGTGTGTGTGTGTGTCAGAGATTTCATTTCATTATCTTTTAACCTTTCTAATGAAAGGTTCTGTCTCCCCTCTTCTCCTGGGTGCCACTTTAATTAATCCGCTATCTGTCGCATATCGCTGTCCTGCTCAGAGGATTATTCACAATCAGCTGGTTTCATCCTCTCGGAATATCAAGTCCTCCACCTACGTTCCAAAGCGTCGCTCTCCACCGTGATCGTGCACCAAAGCTGACCCCCCGGTAATCCTCGGACCCTGGTCCGAGGTGCTTTGGATCCGTGAGGTCTGGGGAGATGTGCGTCGACGCTCCCTCCAGCCCTGTTTTTAAGCAAATCAAGTTTAAACATTCACTTTTTCTGTTTTTTCACGCTTGAAATAATATGGAGAAATTTGTTAAACTGAAGAGATTTCTTGGAAAATTTGGGAGAAAAAAAAAAGACATTATTCTTGACAAAGATAATGAAAGAAAAAATGATCACTGACAGGAAAATCAAATTTCTTAATGTAAAAACAAACTGTGAACGTCGGCTCCGTCAGAACCCAGCCGGCGGCGAAGCTCCTCCCGGCGCACCGCGGAGGCACGCTGGATGCAGGTCATAAATACACACACACACACACACACACACACACACACACACTCTCCAGTAGAGGTCACGCACCTGGTGACTCCGTCTGAGGGAGAATCTACACAACAGACGTCTGCAACGGATCTGGGCGGGTCGGGTTCCATTTTAATATTTCATTCACTTTTGCGAGTGCGAGGGCACGACTTCGGAGACCGAAACGGCGTCACAGCTTCACAGAGGCGACGAGAGTTTTACCGCCCCAAAGGAAGCAGGTGTTGGTTGTAAGCTAACACCCTGTTAGCTGCCAAAACCCTTTCGTGATGCTACTCATTCGGCCTGCTCCGATTGGCCGGCTCAGACTTTAACTATAAAATAAACTTCATTAATGGACGGAGTGAACGCTGTTCGTCTTTTTAAAACCATTAAACTGTCCTCGTTCGACTTTGAATGACGCTTCTGACGATCTCGGAAAACTCCTAAAGTTTATGCGCTCGTAAGTCAAGGTTCCGCTGTATTTTGGATGTTTTGAAAAAGATAGACGCCTGAGGTCCACCTCCGTTCAAAGCCAAGACTCAATTTCCAGCTCGAACAGGAGACGGAGGCAAACCGGCGCAGAACCGATGTCCGTGGCTTCGCTCTTTTTTCTTTTTTTTTTAAATATAAACTAATTAACAAGCACAAAGGCTTTGGAGTGTGAGGAGGAAACAAAGGAGAGCCGCGGTTGTGAACTCCACCCTGCAGAGGCACTGTGTACGTGTGTGTGTGTGTGTGTGTGTGTGTGTCAATCAGGTAGCAAACACTTTGTCAGTTAAGTCACCTCTCCGTATCGATCGGCTTCCCTAAAAATGTGTTTAGCATTGATTGACAGAGCGGTAATTAAATGATGGAGGAGGGCGGGGGGGGCGACGACTCCAGGCGCCGTCATTGATCGGCCTTTCGCCGTTTTAACCGAGAAGCGGCGTCTCAGACGGAGGGGCCGAATTTAATGGGCAGAGAAATGTATTTTCATGGCGAATCATTGACGACAACAGGTAGCAATCATTCCTGGTAATTGCTACATCTGGTTCTCGCCGCTGGACTCCGACCAGACTTCAGAGCGGCGAGGATCACAAAGAGAACCGGGTTGGTAGTGTGTATGTGTGTGTGTGTGTGTGTGTGTGTGTGTGTGTGTGTGTGTCGTCGACAAGTCCCCGCCTCTCTGCTCTCGTTATCTCAGTGGCCTCCATATGAACCCGCGTTCACAGCATCCTCCAGAAACATGTTTTTTTTTTTTTTTTTTTTCCCCTCCTCCTCTCCCTGGCTCTGCACGGCGAGAGAAAATGAAAGGAGCCGGATCAGATTGGCTCTCCGAGGCCCCTGCTGCTGCCGGAGCCCGTGACCGGAGTTTGACTCCGTGCGTTTGTCAAATCCAGAAAAATAAAGACGTTTTTAGCCGGGAGACAGAGGAGACGGGCGGTGTGTGTCGGGGACGGGTGGCGGCGAGGGCAGACGTGCCGTCGGGGGCGAGCTAACAAGGGTGAGGAGCAGGAGCAGGAGAAGTTCCCCTTCCTCCTCCTCCTCCTCCTCCTCTCTCCTTGTCCTTTTACAAGTCCTGTTGGTCGCGTTATCTGCGGGAGATCATCAGCCGGTTAAGTGGCTGCTATCGGTTGTAAGACGGCACTTACCGCACCGTCTGCCGCCGCCCCCCGGCAGGAGGAGTAATTATGGAGCCGCGGATGAGCCGGTGTCGGGGTCAGACCGGACCGGGGATCTGGTCTTTGGTTGGTCGAGGTTTAAACCCGTGCAAATTGTCCAGGTTTGTTTAGAAAAATAAACCGACTCACACGCAAATATTAGATCCGGGAGTCACGTTACGGTCTCAGGCCTGAAGTTCTCCAGATGGTGGAGGACCTGCAGGCTATCGGGGCGAGTGAAGGTACAGGCAGAATGCATGCTAATAGCCGTCCCTGCAGGTTAGCGCCCACCCATGGAGGGCGGTTCACCGCAGGTTAGCGGCCATCACAGTTGGTTAGCACCGGTCCCCGCAGGGTAGCGGCCGTCCCTGTATGTCAGTGCCCATAACTGCTGGTTAGCACTGATCACTGCAGGTTAGCAAACAGTACCTGTGGGTTAGCACCTGTCATTGCAGGTCAGTACTCATAACTGCTGGTCAGCAGAAAAGTCACTGCAGGTTAGCCGCTGTCCTGGCAGGTCAGTTCCCATCACTGCAGGTTAGCACTAATCACAGCAGGTTAGCAGTGATCATTGCAGGTTAGCACTAATCACAGCAGGTTAGCAGTGATCATTGCAGGTTAGCACTAATCACTGCAGGTTAGCAGTGATCATTGCAGGTTAGCAACAGTCCCTACAGGTTAGCATAAGTTGCTGCATGTCAGTGCCCATAACAGCTGGTTTGCACCAGTCTTTGCAGTTTAGCATTGATCTCTACCGGTTGGCATCCGTCCCTCCTAGTTAGCGCCTTTCCCTCCGGTTGGTGCCCACCCCTCCTAGTAAGCACCCTGCCGGTTAGCATCCGTCCTTCCTAGTTAGCGCCGTTCCCCCCCGGTTGGTACTCATCCCTCCTAGTAAGCGCCCGTCCCTCCTGGTTAGCGCCCGTCCCTGCCATCTGGCCCTAATGAGGCGGCTGCTTGGTCCTCTCAGGAGATCATTAACAACCAGCATTACGTTTCCCTCCATCTAGTCAGGAGGAGGAGAACCTCTCTCCCATTCACAGACGGGCTCGGCAGCCGACGCCTGTCACCGCCGGCTCCGTCACTCCCACATCCACCCTCTGATCGGAGCTTCCGTCAGACGCGCTGACCCTCCGTTCACCTCCTCCTCCTCCCCAGGAAGCTCCTCTGACAGACTGCCGGAGAAGCGACGCACCTCTGGGTCTGAGCGTTTCTGATGTTTGCCGCCGCGTCAAGGACGGGATGCTAAACACACCGCAGTGACAACTCCGCCATGCGAGTGTGTGTGTGTGTGTGTGTCGACTGGAAAATGAAGATGACTGTGCTTATTGGAACGGAGTGCCAGAGGACCTGAGGTTGCGGTCTTCAGGCCGCCTCCTCCTACGGTGCATTCTAATCAGCCTCCTTCTGGGTGAAGCTCCCCAGCACCGCCGCCTCCATCCGCGTTTTATTTCTTCATTTTATTTCTTTTTTTTTTTTGAAGCTCAAAATAAATTATTTAAAGGTTTAAATGCCAGGAGCGACAAACAAAAAACAACAAGCGACGCGTCGGTGTGCGTTTGTGTCAGCGCTGACCCGCTCGTGAACCCGGGCCCCGCTCGCCACGCCGCCGCTGTGTTTAGCCGCCATAATTGCGGGGGCGTCCGTGACACATCAGGCGGTGGGCGATTTGTTGTTGACATCACCTGCCTGTTTATACACTGCAGCTCCGCTTCAGAGGAAAACACACACCGCACTCCATCCTTATTAAGACTGACCCCAGAGCAGCCTGACTGACAGCACGCGCGCTCACACACACACACACAAACACACACACACAGCCTGACGGGCTCCGGGCTCGCGGATCAGAACGAACTGATCCTCCAAAGCCCGGCTGCGGCGTCACGTTCTCACCAAAACATTCTGATAGCTCCCTTCGGAAAAGCAGCGATCTGATTAACGGATTGCCCTGAACGCCTCGCCAGTAACAAAAAAAAAAAAAAATAGAAGGTTTGAAAGTCTCTGTCGATCCTGAAAGTGCACGCTAGCGGCTGAAATAATACATTGGCTGGGATTTTTGTTTTCTGCACACACACACACACACACACACATTCAGGGAGTTTGCTCAGAGGTGACACCTTCCGACTGGCCAGCTCAGTCTTATCGGCGCCGCAAGGTCACCGTCTGATTGGATCACGTAACCTGGTGGTGTTCCTGTGGGAACTAGTTACCCGCTTGCACTCGACTTTTTGACTTTTTTTGCGCGATATTTAAGTCATTAGTGCTGTAACTTGATTTAATTTATGCGTATTTGCTCTTTTCGATTTATGACTCAAAAGACCCGCCGAGCGCTTCTGAACAAGTTGTAAAGATCTAAGCGGGAAATAGGTGTTAAGCACAGCAGCAGGCTGACAGCCTCTGACGGAACAAGTCTGTTTAAAAGAAAAAAAACAAAACAAAAACAAAACAACTCCACGTGGCACACCGGTGGCTGCGAGTCATCGTGGCCTCCGTTCAACCTCACCATGAAAAATAGATAAAGGAAGGAAAAAAAAACAAACAAAGCAGCAGCGGCCTTCTCACGTCCCGGCACCAGTTTGTGTGCGTGTGCATGTGTGTGTATGTGGATGTGTGTGTGTGTGTGTGTGTCCTCGATGAGTACGACTATGCAGATTTCAAAGCCTGCTGTCCCAAACTGTGACTCACCAGCACAGTGCTGCTCTTTTGTCAACAGCCGTGTGTGTGTGTGTGTGTGTGTGTGTGTGTGTGTGTGTGTTGCTGTCGCCGCCGGTGCACTTCGCAAACACTAAACCTGGCAAAGCAACAACTTAGGGGAGGCCATGCAAGGATTTGAACTCTTAATAGTCGTCTTTCTTGGGATTAATAATCTCCGTGGATTTGCACAGAAAGGGTTTGTCTGTTTGTGACGTGCTACAAAACAAATTATACTTCAAGTTATCTTGATTTATTTGATCCTACGTTTCAGGACAATTAATCGCGGTATCTCAGATTTTCAACTTTTTTTTAAATTTGTTTTATGTTGCGGTTTTTTTTTTTTTTTTTTTTTTTTTGCTATATCACAGGTTTTTGCTGTATATTTCTATATATTTATTATTTTCATGGTAAAATGGCGACCAACCAGACGTGTGCTCTGTATCCAGGGCTCTGATTGACTCAGCGACCATAGCATCATTCTCTGCGTTCAAAAAAATATATAGATTTAAATAATAAAATAAAAAATGATTGCTACTTTGCAGTTGTTTTTTTTTTTTGTTCTAGTTTATCAGATTTGTGTATTTGTTGCATTCGATGCATCGGGAGAATCTTCTGAGAGACGCCCCCGGTGGCGAGAGGCTGTAACTGCAGCGACCACATCAGACCTGACGCTTGTTGTGTAAACTTCCTCGAGGTGGAACAATTAATCTGATTAATCCTGTGAGATATCATCGATTAATTAATCGAAGCGCAATATTTGACTTGAGGTTTGATGACACATGAATGAATATACATGATAGATAGATAGATAGATGAAGTCCTCTGAGCAGGTGTCTCCATATCTGGACGATATTCACTCCGCATACATTCCGTTAAACTATGTTTGCGAGCTTTGTGTGTGTGTGTGTGTGTGTGTGTGTGTGTGTGTGTGTGTGTGTGTGTGTGTGTGTGTGTGTGTGTGTGTGTGTGTGTGTGTGCAAAAGTGAGCCCTGTATGTGACCCAACACAGACGCACCTTTGTTTGGTCGTATTGCACTTTACCAATTACAAATGAACATGATCTTTCTCTCCTCCCCGCCTTGTAAACTCAACTTTAATTGATGGTGAAAACAAAGCGGTGACTCGGGAAATCTCTAATGAAGTTTTTTTGCACCGCAGGCCGTTCAGGACGTGCGTTTGGCGGCGGACGGGGAAGCCGGAGCCAGAAGCAAAGAATTGTGGGTGCGGACGGCGGGAAAGTGGCGCGGCATCCATGGGAAGGTTGAGGTGATCGGAGCTGAAAAGAGCAGTTGGCGACCGCCCGGCGTCCGGTGGCGAAGAGGAGGCTTCGCGGCCAGTGGGCGGGCAGATAGACGGACGGACTCCGGCCGAGCGGCGCGACCCCGTCCTCGCCGACATGGCCGCGACCTTCGCCGCAGCAGGCGGCTCCCGCCTCGGACAGTGAAAGGTCAGGACGGGATGAGTGTCACCCGGAGGAAAGACACAACGACGAATCAGTAAACCGGAATGTACGGGATCGGTTAAAACCGAACCCGAGTTTCTTGTAATGTCCGAGGTCCGAACGAGCCAATCGCCGCTGTCGCTGGCCGAGAGGCGGGGTTTAACCCGGCCAGGTCGCCTGTCAATCAACCAGCCGTTCACCTTTTTCCGCACACCTACTTGCAATGCAGTGAGCCTGTATCTGGGCCGCGGGAGGACGACGGACGCCGAGAGAAGCCGTGCTGGAGAACATGTATGTCATCTCTCATGACTTATGTAACTCGCCGCTTTAAATCCTCCTCCGCTGCTTTTTCACCCGACCCTCCCCCGCGGTGCCGCCCCTGCTGGGAGCGGCGGGGAAAAAACATCAGATGGAGAAAATCCCTGGGTGACGCCGTGTTTCTTCACCCCCTTGTAACCCCTCCACCTGTAACCCCTCCACCTGTAACCCCTCCTCCCCCCGCCGCGCCGCGACCTCCGGAGGACCGGAGCCGACGGCGAGGAGAGCGGCACGCCGCGTCCTCGTTTCAACCGCCCCCCCACCGTGAGCGCATGAAGTCCGGCACGTCGGCCAATCGGGAGGCCCAATTTAGCTGATCGTCTCCTCGCTCTGCCGCGTCTGAACCCGACCTCCGTGGGAATGCGATGAACACGGAAGCGAGGAGAAAGTGACTCAGGAGTCTGGAGGAGGTGGAACAGGATCTGGGGCCTCCGGCTGACTGCCGGCTGCCTCGCATCAACTCATTAACTGCACCAGGTTGACTCCTCTCTCCGCCCGCTCGCCCGCTCGCCCGCCGCCGCCGCCGTCTCCGAGGCTCGTTTAAGGTTCCCTCCCGCGCCCCGTCACCCCGAAATCAACCGGGAAACCTCTAGGAACCCGTCGGAAGCGGAGAAAAAGAAAACCGGATCCAGGATTTGTACTAGAAACCGCTGATCATCTCAGATAGACGTGAAAATAGACAGGAAGTGGAAAAATCAACCGTATATGTGTAGGATGTATATCCACACTTTCTGCTCTCCATCCAGTAATATGGCTCATGATTGGAGTTTGTTTTTTTGTTGTTTTTTTTTTTAATTCCCGAGGCCAGTGGAACTGAAGGGCGTGCACGGGCCCGTGCACGGGCACATCAAACGAAAGATGAAAGGTCGAGGCGCTCCCTTCCGCCTGGCGGCGTGCACAGCGTCCACCGCCCCCGTCTATACCCTAAAAGCATTTCGGTTCCGGCCTGCTGCCCGGAGGGTGTTGAGCGTTCGCTTGCGTTACCGTGGCAACGGGAGGCAGAGGTTGTCCCGCCCTCTTGATGGGTTCTGGAGTTCAAACCCCCAAAGGAGGGAAGGGGTCAGAACCAGAACCTAGGGGGTGATTGGTGGTCCTGCTGTGTGTGTGTGTGTGTGTGTGTGTGTGTGTGTGTGTGTGTGTGTGTGTGTGTGTGTGTGTGTGTGTAAAAATAATTCTAATATATTTGATTTAAGTCAGTAGGTAAATGTAATGTTCATACAATGTTTTTGTTGTATGTGTATGGCAGTGAATTTGTAGTGATGAGTGCTTACGTGTGTGTGTGTGTGTGTGTGTGTGTGTGTGTGTGTGTGTGAAAACTATCTAGTTAAATGTCTTTTCATGTATGTGAGTGTATTTGTCAATGGCCATATATGAGTGTGTATGTATGTATGATTGTATACATATGTGTGTGTGTTTAAAAATAAGTCAAAAAGGTAAATGTAATATTCATACAATGTTTTCTATGTATGTGTATGGCAGTGAATCTGTAGTGACGAGTGCTTACTTGTGTGTGTGTGTGTGTGAAATGTATCTAGTTAAATGTCTATTCATGTATGTGAGTGTATTTGTATATGGCCATACACGAGTGTGTTTATATATATGATTGTATATGTGCGTGCGTGTGTGTGTCTGTGTGTATGATTGTATATATATGTGTGTGTGTGTGTGTGTGTGTGTGTGTGTGTGTGTGTGTGTGTGTCTCCTCAAAAGAGGGCAGGGTTTGTTCCCCAGGAAAGGTGAAACAGATGTGGGGACTAAACCACCCGTCCTCAGTGGACGGCCCACTGGTGTAATCTAGATGTTCTCCGTCCTCAGAGAGGTTCAGAGAGGTTCAGAGAGGTTCAGAGAGGTTCCCCGACGCCTTGACGTTCAGCTCCCCTCGCACCTTCTCACACCTCCCGCTCGTTTTTAGTTTCCCCTCTTTTTGTAGTTTTATAGGTTTTCCCACCTAAGTAAAGCTCTCCCGCCCTTCTTCTCCCTCATTTGTCGTCAGCCATTTTAAACAAAGATGGCACCTGCCGTCTGCCTTGTGTCCGTCGCCGTCTCCTCCTGCTGGCGTCCTCGCCTCCTCCCAAACCAGGAATTCTAAACATGTCACCGGGAGGGAAGTCAGAAGCGGCGAGGCGGCTTCCTGTCGTCGGCTCCGCCGCGCCGTCACGCCGTTTCCCGCTGATGATGAAGCTCTCTCAGCCTCACCGGGGCGAGGGGCGGAGCTTCAGCTGTCAATCATCCCAACATTTACTCTCAACCAATTTGATTCATTTCCAGAAGTTTTTTTGGTTTTTGTATCTTAAATGAATTTCCCCCCCATTGAAAAATAATAGAAAACTAACAAATTGGTCACAAACTGGTTCGTATCGTAGATGCATCGCGCTTATATTCATGTGCGATATCGTTCATTTCCATAGAAAGCATCTTCTTTTTGAGTTAAACATCTGCTTTCTTGGGGTCCCTGATGATCATTCAAAAACAAAAACACACAAAATGAACACAAAGATATAAAACGATGCCGCACGAGATAATTCGTACTGTATGAAGGACCGAGGGATGCTGAGGCCGCCGTCATGAAGGGTGTTCCAGTTGTGGGAGCTCTATTTATCCGGATTTAGATCGTTTCTGTGTCTTTTTTTTTTTTTTTTTTTTCATATCTCAAGGATAAAATTTGCTGGAAGCGCGCTTTGTATCTTAAAAAATTGGTGTATAAAGTGATTTGTATCACCTTATATTTCCACCTTCAATTGGAACCTCTGAGAGTTTTGTTCAGGACTTTGAAAAAAAAACAACTTAAATTTCACACACACACACACACACACACACACACACCACTCTCTCTGAAACTCAAATTTGGCCCCTCATCTTTTATTTATCACCCGGTCGATGTTTTCGCTCGGCTGACCGGACCGCTCGCTAGAAGCGGCGCCAGCAGCCTCTCGGCATTTATCCACATTAGCGTGGACAGTTTGCGTGTGTGTGTGTGTGTGTGTGTGTGAGAGAGATTCTTTGATGAATGCGGGGTCCAAACGGACTTGTGTTGTTTCTCCTCTGATAAGAATGCAGGTCATGGAGGCGCCTCCCGCTCCTCGCCGCCGCCCTGAAATCACGTTTAGTCTTCAATCCATCAGCCACAGAGTCCTGAGGGGAGGAGAAGGTGGAGGAGGACGAGGCTCCACCTGATGGAAACGGCTGTTGGAGATGTTTCCTCCTTCCTCTTCCTCCTCTGAAGCTTCTGTCTTCTGTCTTCCTGTCCACTTCCCCTCCTTTCCTCCTCTCTCCTTGTCTCCTCGTTTCCTCGTTCCACCTCCTCCTCTCCGCTGGCCTGGTTTCTGCACCATCATCTCCTCCGACCTGGTGGTTGCCGTTAGCAACAACGATGAGTTATCCTTTTTTTTTTTTTTTTTTTTTCAGGAGGTTATCGATTTTTTTTTCTTTTTTTTTTTCTTCTCCCTCCGCTGCTCCTCCGGCCCGGTGAGTCGTCTCTCCGGGGCGACCAGAAACACAAGGAACGATCTAGAACCGAAAGGATCTAGAAGTCAGAGGGGGCGGAGAACCCCCTCTGACTTCTAGATCCTTTCGACGCACGTCGATCCATCAGGCCGCCGCCTCTGACAGCGTGATGATGTCCGGTCGCCCCGAGCGATTGGCTGAGGCGTCGAGGGCGACATCACCTACAGCCTGCCATGGGTCAGAAAATGTTAGTTTTTTAGTTTGTTTTTTAATTTAATTTTTTTGTTGCATTTTTGCATTTCAGGTCATTATTTTTTGCTATTCATCAGATTTCTTTTTTTTTTTTTTTTGTTTTTTAATTTCATTTTTTTGTTGCATTTTTGCGTTTCAGGTCATTATTTTTTGCTATTCATCAGATTTCTTTTTTTTTTTTTTTGGTTTTTAATTTCATTTTTTTTGTTGCATTTTTGCATTTCAGGTCATTATTTTTTGCTATTCATCAGATTTCTTTTTTTTTTTTTTTTGGTTTTTAATTTCATTTTTTTTGTTGCATTTTTGCATTTCAGGTCATTATTTTTTGCTATTCATCAGATTTCTTTTTTTTTTTTTTTTTTTAATTTCATTTTTTTTGTTGCATTTTTGCATTTCAGGTCATTATTTTTTGCTATTCATCAGATTTCTTTTTTTTTTTTTTTTTTTCATTTCATTTTTTTTGTTGCATTTTTGCATTTCAGGTCATTATTTTTTGCTATTCATCAGATTTTTTTTTTTTTCCCAGCCTTTTCACCGGTTGCTCTGGAGCCGAATGTGAGAACGTTCGTCTTTACTTTGGGGAGGATTCTTGTTCCTTTTTTAAATTTTATTGTTTTGTTTCAGGTCATTATTTCTGCAGATTGTGAGATTTGTGCAATTTTTTTTCACATTTTTCAATGTGTGTGTGAGTATATCTTTGTTTTGGGAATTTTATTTTTTCTACATTTTTTTTTTTTGTTGCAGTTTTTTCAATTTCAGGTCATCAATTTAGCTGATCGTCAAGACTTTTCAATTTTTGAAAATTTTATTTTGAAATATTTAAAAAAAAAATTCACTCGTTCCTTTGGAGCCAAATGTGAGAACATTTATCTTTATTTGGGGGATTTTTTTTTTCCTCTCAAGTTTTATTTTGTTTCAGTTTTTTTTTTTATTTCAGGTAATTAGTTCAACTGACTGTGAGTTTTGTACAATTTTTTTTTCACTTCTTTCTTCAAGTCTTTCAATTTGTAAGTGTGAGGAGATTTTTTTTTCAATTTCAGGTATTTAATTTTGCTCATCATGAAGACTTTTGAATTTTTCAATTTCATTTTAAAATATTTTTCAAAAAAAACAACTTTTCACTGATTGTTCAGGAGCCGAACATGAGAACATTCATCTTTATTTTGGGGCAATTCTTTTTTTTCCTTTTAAATTAATTGTTTCGCTGTGGTTTTTCTGATTTCAGGTCATCAATTTTGCTGATCATGAAGACTTTTTTTTTTTTTTTTTTTTTAATTTTATTTTACAGAATTAAAAAAAAAATAAAAAAATTTGTGGGTTCTTCAGGAGCCGAATGTGAGAAGGTGCTGCTCCTCAGTGTCTCCACTCACAAATAGACCCCTGGTTCTTCTGCGGCTTCTGTCGTGGATTTGGTGTGTGTGTGTGTGTGTGTGTGTGTGTGTGTGTGTGTGTGTGTGTGTGTGTGTGTGTGTGTGTGTGTGTGTGTGTGTGTGAGAGAGAGAGAGAGAGAGAGAGCGCGAGTGTGTATTCTTGATTTTTTTTTTTGTTTTTTTTAGACTTTGAAAGTATGCCTTTTTCTGATTTTTTTATTTTTGATCACATTTAGTTTTGTTGCACTTTTTAAAAATTTCACATCATTATTTTTGCTGATTGTCAGATTTTTTTTTAATTATTATTTTTGATTTTTTTCTATTTTAGATTTTTTTTTTTTACATTTTTTGTTAAAACCTTTTTCACAGTTTCCTCAGGAGCTGAACGTGAGAACGTGCCGCTCCTCAGTGTCTCCTCACAGAAGTAGAACACCGGATCTTCTGCGGTTCCTGTCGTGGATGCGGCGTCTTAGAAAAAAAAGATGCTTTTTCTGTGTGTGTGTGTGTGTGTGTGTGTGTGTGTGTGTGTGTACGGATGTCTCAAAGCACGTCCTTTCGTCTTCCCCTCTCATCCCTCACTGTGTTTTTGCAGCAGAACGTGTTCCCGCCCTGCAGCACACTGGCCTCCATTCAGGTGAGTAGAACATTGTGTGTGTGTGTGTGTGTGTGTGTGTGTGTGTGTGTGTGTGTCAGTTAACAGGGGGGCCATTGACAGCGGCAGCGAGGTCAGCTCTGTCTTTACTAACATGACCGAGCACATTCTCGACCGCACTTCCCGCCGCTGGCTGACACGCCCCTGACCTCGCGCCCGCCCGCCGCTCGCCCTGGTCAAACAGCGGCGGGCTCGCGGCCAGCCGGCCAATGGGGACGCTGCGAATAACCCGCTGACACACCGGGGGTCTATTAGCGGCCATGACATAATTACCGGCCGCCGCCCGCCGCCGTTTTTTTTTAGTTTTGGTCAAATCAAGCGAGAGTATTGTTTCTCCTGTGAGTGAAAACCAGTGTGACACCAAATGTGAGGCACCTCGTTGTTACTTTGTGTGTGTGTGTGTGTGTGTGTGTGTGTGTGTGTGTGTGTGTGTGTGTGTGCGCTGCTAAATATACTTTCAACAGAATCTAAAGTGATTTAGCCTGTTTTTTTTCTTCTAGGTGACAATGAGGCGTCTGTCGGGAGTGTGTTCCTCAGTAGTTTTCCAGAGGCCACTGAAAGAGAGGAGGAGGAGGAAGCAGCTGCCGTGTGTGTCTGCGCTCACGTTTGTCTTCTTCTACAAACCCTCACCTCCTCCTCGGTGTGTTGGTCCAGCTGAGGAGCAGCAGGAGAGAAGCTCCAGGACGCCATGGAGGCTTCTTGAAGGTTCTTGATGTGTTGTGTATGTTCTTTGTTTTAACATATCACTTTTTTGCCGCCGCTGTCGTTATTGCGACCCCCCCCTTCCACTCCCACACCTTCTCCTCCAACCTTCTCCTCCTCCTTCCTTCTCCTCCATCCTTCTTCTTCTCCTCCTTCTGCTTCCACGCCGTCCAGATGTTTATCATCAGGCCGAGGCTCCTGTCCTGGAGCCGTGACAGAACCACATCCTGGTCCTTTTCGGCTCCCCGGCCGACAGAACCTCTTTGTTTACATCTTCTCAGCTGGTTCGCAGCTTCAGGCAGCAGGGCCAGAACACACACACACACACACACACACACACACACACACACACACACACACACACACGCGCGGGCCCGGTTCAACAGTTCAGCCTTGTGAAACGGTTGGTTCCCAGCGGGTTGGCGACCGCAGAGGAACCTGCACACTCTGCAAAAGGTGGTGTGTGTGTGTGTGTGTGTGTGTGTGTGTGTGTGTGTGTGTGTGTGTGTGTGTGTAGCCCCGGCAGCTTTGATGCATGTTGACTCTTGAGGCAACAGGTGAGGATGTTGGTTCTGGCAGAGACACACTCAACCCAACCCTCCTGGTTCTCGTCCTTCTGGGTGTGTGTGTTTTTTTATACAGATGTGTGTGTGTGTGTGTGTGTTGATGTTGTAGATTCCTGTCAGCGCTGCTATTTTTAAAGTTCTTTTTTTTGACTATTTATCGTATCCCCTGCTCTGTTTATGGTCCGGTTCCAGTCCGGAGGTTTTTAAACACAAACTCTGGGGCCTTCTGATTGGTCGGTCGGGATCCAAACGGGCGGCGCTATTGGTCCATCCCGTCTGCTGTTTACGGGCGTCTGTCCTGCAACCGCTGCTGACGTTTTTAATTTTCCTACTTTGCAAAAGCACAAGTGTTACACACACATATAAACAAATATGTTTTAACTCACACAGTGTGTGTGTGTGTGAGTCACACACATTGGGACCAAAAAACAAAAGCTAAAGAGGCTAACATTGATTAGCTGCGTCAGTGGTGACGAAGTGACGATGCTAACAGCGGCGGCTAGCAGATTTAGCTGGATGTTAGCCAAAGACCGTTAGCATCTGCTCACCGGGTGAGGTGAAGATCTTTGTCTCATCTCCGGATCTTCCACCCCTTCAGGTCATCCAGGTCTCCAGGACCTTTGTTTCTTCAAGTCCACCAGGTTTTCAACATCTTCAGCTCATAAAGGACTTCCACGTCCTCCAGGTATCTTCATTTCTCCAGACCTTCGGGTCCTACAGATCCTCCGTGTCTCCAGATCCTCTTAGTCATCCGGTTTTTCAACATCCTTCGGTTCTAAAGGTCTTCCACATGTTCAGGTCTTTCAGATCCTCTGGATCTTCAGGTCCTGCAGGTCTTCAGATCCCTCATGATTTGAGCCTGAGGTCCAGGCTTTGCTCCAGCTGAAGGTGAAGGCCGTCCACGGACCCCTGGTGGACGGAGACGTCCGCAGGAGCTGCTTCATGGAGCTTCAGGAGACCGAATCATCTTGTAGGAACGTCGACTTGGCAACAACAACGAGGAGGTTGTAGCGTTCAGGACGAGGAACATGGCTGGCGACTCGGACGCCGACCAAGTGACTCAGCTGTGACTCAGACCTGAGTCACACACACACACACACACACGCACACACACACAAAAAGTCTCCAGACACCGGCTGGGTGAGGTGGCCTCGAGGAGACAGAACAGCACGTGTGTGTGTGTGTGTGTGTGCGTGTGCGTGTGTGTGTGTGTGTGTTTGTGTGTGTGTGTGTCCTTCATCTGAAGCTCAGCTGCTCGCATGAGAGGCAGAGAAGCGCTGCTTGGACATCCTGACCACTTCATCTGCTCCACCTCCTTCCTCAGGTTGATGCACCTCCAGAGGTTCCGTCACACACACACACACACACACACACACACACACACACACACACACACACACACACACACGCGCGCGCACCATATCACTAATTTTTGTTTTTCTAAAACGCCGTGGATTCTGTTCACCAGAAGATCCAGATCTTTGGCTGCTTGGATTTATTTGTTTTTTGTTGTCAGAGGTTTTCTGTGCAGTAGATCTGCGAGTTCCCCTCGACACCCCCACTCGCTCTCATATTACTGGTATCTTTGCCCATTTAAATCAAAATAAAATACTCATGACCCAAACAACAACTTTGAATTCAACAACTGAAACTGTCATGCAGGCTTTGTCATAACATCTTCCAGCCTCTCTTGTGTTGGACGATCCTGCAGGGCTACCTTTCCACATGTTGTCTTTGTGACATCTTAACACACTCTTCTGACTGATCAAAATCAAAACCCAGAAAATATGTCAGTTTGCCCGAGTCCTTCATTTTAAATCTAGCTGTAAGCGTGATTTTCACCTCTTTCATGACTTCCTCATCACTCGCAGCGATGATTAAATCATCTACCCATATCATGACGACCACTTTGTCATTTTGCTTTTCTCTGACGTCGACACGATGATCTGCTTCATTCTGAATAAAGTCAATCAAGTAAGAACGGAGCATCAGATTCCAGTTACGACCTGCCCGTTTAAGGCCGTATAGTGACTTTTCCAGTTTACACACCAGCTTCTGTTTTGTATTTGTTCCTTCACACCCTTCTGCTTGTTCTACATAGAGCTCACAATCTATGGGTGCACGAAGATAGGCTGTCTTTACGTCCATTTGGCGTCGTAACAAATTTCCCGAACTGATTTCTGCATTAACACACTTGTCATATTTGCTGTCGGAGAAAACGTTTCCTCAAAACATAACGAGCAACATAACAAGCTTAATATTTGTTTGTGCCATCTTCATTTCTTTTTAGTGCATAAACTGGCCTTCCCCCCCCCACTGCACGCTCACCTTGGGGGAGCTGTGTGAGGGTAAAAGTGTTGTTTCTGTTTGTTTTTCTGTTGTTTTCTGTGACTTTCTGTTTGGTCTCCCTGAGTCTAACTGATCATCATCCTGGTCTGAGCTCATCTCTGTCTGGAGATGAAGCAGTCTGTGTTTTAGTACTCTTTCACTATTTGGATAATAAAGACAATAAAAACTTTTTAATTCCTCTTCCCTCAGCCGCAGGGAATCTCAATCTTTGTAGTTACTGCTAACAGCTAAGACAATTTATATTTCATTATATTTCTTATTCTTCCTCCTTTCCACTATTATCTATTACTGTTATGTTTTTACTTGAAACTCTGGCACAACAATTTCCTTCAGGATTAATAAAGTTGTTATCTCATAAACTGGACTATTTTTGTCATATCCAATGAAAACTCCCTTCTCACCTCTTGAGTCAAGTTTCTTTTTCTTGTGCTTTTGCATTCGTGACACATTTGGTTTCTTTCCCGTCAACATAAAGTAAGCCGTCTGCTTCGTCCGATTATTAAAGCATGGGTTCCTGACCGCCGCCGCCGTCTGCACTGCAAAGGTCCACAATGTTTTGGGTCGGTTGCTTCCTAGTAACATCCACCTCGCCACGTCCAATAAAGTCCTCCAGTTTCGCTGACGTTTCATGTCTAACACCCCGTTTAGTCATTAGTCCTTGGTACTCTTGACATAAACTCAGTACCATTGTCAGGTCTCGTACATTTAATCTTCCCATAAGGGTAAATGTCTGCTAAGAATCTCTGTGGCTCTCACTGTACCACTCTTTTCTTTGAGAAAGTACACAATAATTGTACCGGAATAATCATCAGTAAAGGACAATGCAGATGTGGGCTCTACCGGACCTGCCAGATCTGGATGCACTAAATCAAACACTTCTGTTTCTGATCTGCACAAACTTCCCTTGAATACACACTTCACATGGTGATACAGGTTTTTCAGTTTTCCCTTTGATTACCATCAACCACTTTCGTCAACTTTTGTACATGGCTATAATTACAACGGCCGAAAATGTCATGCCATGTTTGTAAATCAAAACACCCTTTGCATTTGTCATTACTTTCATCTGCTGTAAATAGGTAGTAAAGTTTGTTCTGCGCATTAATAGGAAATACAGTACCGTCACTCATTTTGACCACGTCTTTTCCTTCATTGAACTTCGTCTCATCTGTGATGATGTGGGAACGATGTCCGCTCTTCGGTCAAGAAAACATACGATGTGTTTCCCTCTCCTGCGGCTTGTCGAGCTTGTTCACTCTTTGGACTCTTTGGATGCAAAAAAAAAAAACACACCACTGTCTTCTTTGGCATGTTCTTGCTTTGTGCCCCTTCACACCACATTTAAAGCACACCATCTCCACCATTTTGTTTTTGTCATTGCGTCATTTACTTTCCTGTTCGCTTTCATAACATTATCTGACACGTGAGCGCAGGGTTTTTCGGTGTCTTCATATGAACGCAATCTCGTTTTAAAATCAGCAAATTTTAGCTTTTCTTCACTTTGAGTCACATGAACTGCAAACGGTTTGAACGATTCTGGAAGTCCCTTTAGCACCATCGCTCTGAGAAGATCATCACTCATGACTTCCTCTGCATTTCTTAGCACCGTGATTATACCGGCTGGGTCTTTTACGGAGGAATAATATGTGTGACACGTCTCTTGCTTTGCAGAACTGGTAGAAGTTAAGTTTATTTTCATGCAAATAAAAACACAACAGACAGACCGGAAGCTGGGACTGGCCCTTCAAAATAAAACGGAAAATAATTGAGAGCATATTTCACAGTTAACAACATTTTTCCTCTCCAACGTTCAGATTGATTTCAAGTCTTGAGAGAGCGAGATGAATAATAATGAATGAATGAATTGAAGAACAAATATGTGAAACGGCAGCTTAACCACACAAACGTGCACATACACACACACACACACAGTAAGTATAACAATAGTTGGTTATTGATTGGGATTAAAACTCGATCACACACCGACTTCCTGGTGAGGGACAACCATCTTCATCATCGTTTTGCTCCTCTTCATCTTCATCCTCTTCCTGTAAAGTGCAGGTAAAAATGGCATCCAGTGGTTTGTCTTCTCATTGTGCAGATGGAGCCCCGTCACCATGGAAACCCACTGTCACTTGCGGGACGGGCGGTTCATGTCCTTATTTACATGGGACTGGAAGTACTGACTCCCTGGAAGTTTTGACTCCCAGAAGTACCAACTCTCTGAAAGTATTGGCGCCCTTGTAGTACTGACTGAATAGTACTGAATAAAACAATAATGAAAATAAAAAAACCTGTCCAGTGTGTTTTTTTGCAGCCGAACCTCACCGCACGCCTCCGCACATGGGCAGATATTTTGCCTGACCAAAAATAATATTTTTACAAGATGGCCGTTGCGGCCTGTTGTCGCTTCTCGTGGAAAACTTCCTGTGTGAAGCCGCACAACGGCGATGCTGGCCATCGAGTGGTCGGCGGCGGCGCCGTCTCGTGAGGTGACAACGAACTGTAGGAACAAAGAAATTATAAATGACCTGGTAAATTCATTGGTCCTGGATGTGTTTACTTTTGTGTGCCCAAGGAGAAGATTGATGGATGCATTGAAAGAGGATATGAAGGTTGTCGGTATGTGAGAGAAGGATACAGAGAAGAGGGTTAGATGGAGAGAGTTGATTCGCTGTGGCGACTCCTGAAGGGAAAAACCGAAAGGAAAAGATGTGTGCATGAATGCGGTATGCTTGTAAGTGTATCAATATGTCTGTATGTCTTATCGACATACACATGTATATATGTACAGTACATGCATAAACACACAAATACTGTGTTTGTAATAATAGCTTGTAATAACCAGAGTTACAGACAAGGGACACTTTCAAATATGGCTTTAATTTCACAGGCAACAGTGTGAAGCCAGGGGTGGCTAACAGTTAGAGAACGTATGCACTGGTAGCGTAACAGCACAGGTCAGTGTCACACATTGAATACAACATTTTACAATCATTCAACAGAAGCAGGAGAAGCTCCAACAGTCGTCATCATCATCATCATTCTGAAAGGATTCAGGGGTTCCACTGGCCATTTACCGCCCAAGCCTACAACATGTACATGCTTACATAAGCATAGACATACGGACATACACATGCATATACATTGATACATGCAAACAAATGTATAAACACACATACATATATATGTATATGCAAACATACATACACATATACATACATATGTATGAATATAAATACAAACATACACATAAAAACATGCATAAATACATATGTAGGTACATACACATACAAATATATAAACATACATACGGTCACATCCATACAGAAATACATAGGTGCATGCATACATACACTCAGTTAAAAACATACATATACACAGATATATTATGTATATACATGCATACTTATATACAAGCATACGTAGATTCCAAAACCCATACAGATTTATATGCATACATATGTATACACATATTTTATATAAATACATACATACATACATACATACTTACATATAAACATGCATCCATAGATACATACCTAGGTATATACACACATATATAGAAATGTATATACATACATTCACATGCAAATATACATAGATGCACATGCAAACACATGCCATACATACATACATATGTAAATACATACATACTAGCATACGTTGATACACACACACATACAGACTTATATACATACATATATACATATACATGTATGTATATAAATACATATAGACATGCTGCATACATACATATATACATACTTGCATATGATATACGCACATACACATGCATATACACATACATACATAAAATAGGTACATACATAGATTTTTATACACATGCATACATGCATATATACATACATACATACATACATACAGAAATACATACAGAAATACATAGAAAGTACATACATTCTTACATACAAATGCACTTAAATACATACAGATTCATATGCATACATACATACACAAATATATATGTACATACAGACATGCATACATACATAAGACATACTTACATACATACAAACATAAAAATGTATGTAAATACTTACATACATACATATGTGCATTAATACACACATACACACATACCTACTTGCATACATATGTATATAAATACATACGTATATACAATATGCATTCATGCATACATATATACATACATACGTGCTATGTTTATATGTATATAAATACAGACATACATACCTACATGCATATATATATACACATGCACACATACATACATATAAATGTATTAACATAAATACATCTGAATACATACATACACACACATGCACATACAAACATACATATGAACATACAAATGCATATATACATACATACATATATAGGTTTATACATAGATAAATATTTATATACACATGCAAACATGCATGTATCCCATACATACATACATACATACATATATAAAAACATAGAAACATACATGGATACACACACACATACAGGCTTATAATTATTTACGTACACACTTACAAATGTATGTGTGCATATAAAAAATGCATACATACTACATACATACATACATGCATTCATACATACATACAAACATACATATGCATATAGGTATATACATACATACATATTTATATATAGATGCAAAAATGCATATATACATACATATATACAATCACATATTCATACATACATACATACAAACATACATACGTACAAACATTTATATATACATACATACAAACATACATAGATAAACACACATACAGACTTATGTACATAATATATACATACATGCGTATTTATATGTATAAAAAATTCACACAAACATTCTTACATACATACTTACATAGGACACACTTACATATATATGTATATATGTACATTCATACATACTTATATATATATGTATATAAATGGATACACACATAAATACATACATACATACATACGTGTATACATACAAAATACATACATGCATACAAACAAAAACACTTACATCCATAGATTCATATGCCTACATACATGCAAACACATACACACACATGGTCTTATATGAAGACTTATATACATACCTACATACATACGTGTATACATAAAAAATACATATATACATATATAGATTTATATGCATACATGCATACATACATACATACATAAATATATAACCACATACATACATACATACATACATAAAAATACATAAATAGATTTATATGCATACATACATACACACATACGAACATACACCTGCATACATACATATATACAATTGAATAAACATACACATGCATATATACACACATGCATAAATGTGTATATATACATAAAAATAAAGGTAGATACACACATGGATACAGGCTTATATACATACATACATATATATGAATGTATATAAAAACATACATACATATACATGTATATGAACACATACGTATATATATACATACATACATACATTTATATGTGAATACATACCTATATACATACATACATACATACATATGAATATGAATACATACGTATATACATACATACATACATACATAAGACATACTTACAAATATATGTATATAGACATACATACATACATACAAATACATACATACATACATACGAAATACTTAAATACATATGTATAGGAATCAAACGTATAAACATACATACATACATATATAAATACATAAGAAATACATACAAACATACATACATACATTCACACGCATATATACATACATACTTACATACATACATATATACATACATACAAACAAATTTAGGTTCACACATACACTCTTATATACAAACATATATACATACATACATATATATGTACATACATATATACATATATACACATGCATATATACATACATGTATACATACATACATGCATACATATGACATACTTACATACACATGTATAGAAATACATACGTATAAACATACATACATAAGAAATAAATACACACATAGATACATTTATACATATGTACATACATACATAAGAAATACATACAAACATACATCCATACATACATGCCTGTATTCATACATACATGCATACATACAACATACATATATAGATTCATAAGACATACTTACATATACAAACAGGAATACATACGTATAAACATACATACAAACAGACATACATACATTGATAAATACCTAAGAAATACATACACACATACATACGAACATATGCATACATATATATGTATATACATACATACAAACATATGAAGGTACACACACAGTCTTATATACAGACATACATATGTACATACATACCAACAAATACGTAGGAACACATATTCAGTCTTATATACATACATATATACATATATACATATGTGCATACACACATTCATACATACATACATACGTTCATACATAAACAATACATACATACATATATATAGATCAATAAGACATACTTACATATACAAACATAGGAATTCAAACATATAAACATACATACATGGATACATACGTATATACATACATAAGAAATACATACACACATGCATACAAATGTACATACATATATACACATGCATATATACATACATACATATGTACATACATAGATATATATGTAAATACCTACAAACATATGTAGGTACACATATATAGTCTTATATACATACATATATACATACATACATACGTACCGACATACAAACATACACATGGATACATACATACATACGTGTATACAAAAAACATACATAAATACATAGATTTATATGCATACATAAATACATACATACAAACATACATACATACATACACATGTACACACATACATACATACATGTATACAAATGCATAAATACATACATACATACATACATAAGAAATCCATAAACACATACATACATATATACATAAATATGTTTATATATACATGCAAACATATGTGGGTACACACATAGAGTCTTTTATACATACATACCTACATACATATGGGTATACATAAAAATACATACATACATACATAGATTTATATGCATACATACATACATACATGTATAAAAAATACATATTTACATAGATTTATATGCATAAATACATATATACATACATACATACATACAATTGTATAAACATACATATGCATATATACACACATGCATACATGTGTATATACTTACATACAAACAAAGGTAGAAAATTACACGGATACAGACTTATATACATACATATATATGTATGTATATAAAAACATATATACACACATTTGTATATGAATACATGCGTATATACATACATATATATGGATGTATGTATACAAAAACATACATACATATGTATATTCATACATAAGTATATATACACATACATACATATGTATAAGAATGCATACGTATATACAAACATACATACATAAGACATACCTATGTATAGGACATATACGTATAAACATACATATATACATACATACATAAGAAATACACACACACATACATACATACATACACAGGCGTATATAATTACATACATACAAACATGCATACATATGTATATACATACATACGAACATATTCGGTTACATATATACAGTCTTATAAACATACTTACATACATATATACACATGCATATATACATACATACATGGGTATATAAGACATACTTACATATATATGTATAGGAATACATACGTATAAACATACATACATACATACAGATATACATACATAGGAAATACATAAACACATACTTACATACATACATAAACACGCATATATACATACATACATACATACATATTTATATATATATATATATATATGAATAAAACATACATACATACATACGTATATACATACATAAGAAATACATACATGTATCTATATACATATGTGTGTATTTTTTTATAAATGTATGTGTGTATGTATTTCTTATGTATTTATATATGTATGTATGTATTCATATACACATGTATGTATATACGTGTGGATTCATATACATATGTATGTATATACATATGGATTCATACACATATGTATGTATGTATGTATATACGTATGTATTTATATACATATGTGTGTATGTATGTTTTTATATACATACATATATATGTATGTATGTATATAAGTCTGTATCCGTGTGTGTATCTACCTTTGTTTGTATGTATGTATATACACATGTATGCATGTGTGTATATATGCATTTGTATGTATGTACGTATGCAGGTGTATATATGTATGTATGTATGTTTATATGTAAGTATGGATATCCATCTATGTATGTATATATGTATGTATGTATGTTAATACGTATGCATTGCTATACTTATATATATAAATATGTCTTATGTATGTAAGTATGTATTTACATATGCATGTAAGTATATCTTCTGTATGTATGTATGTATGTATTCAAATACATGTGTATGTATGTATGTATGTTTTTATATACATACATATACATGTATGTATGTATATAAGTCTGTATCCATGTGTATATACCTTTGTTTGTATGTATGTATATACACATGTATGCCGGTGTGTATATATGCATTTGTATATATGTATGTATGCAGGTGCATGTATGTGCGTATGTATGCATATAAATCTATGTATGTATGTATGTATTTTTAATGTATACACGTATGTATGTATATATGTATGTATGTATGTTTATACGTATGTATTCCTATACATGTGTATGTAAGTATGTCTTATGTACGTATGTATGTATTTATGTATGTATGTATGTATGTGCATGTGTATTTATGTAGGTATGTATGTATGTATTTATGTATGTATATACATATGTATGTACATATGTATGTATGTATTTATGCATGTGTATATATGCATGTTTTTATGTATGTATGTATGTATGTATATACGTATTTATTCATATACATATGTATCTATGTCTGTATATACGTATGTATTCATAAACATATGTATTTGTTAATGTAAATACGTATGTATGTATGTATGTTTTTATTTACATACATATATATGTATGTATGTATGTATATAAGTTTCTATCCGTGTGTGTATCAACCTTTGTTTGTATGTATGTATATACACATGTTATCATGTGTTTATATATGCATTTGTATGTTTATACATTTGTAGGTATGTATGTATGCATGTGTATGTATGCATGTATGTATGCATATAAATCTATTCATGTATGTATGTATTTTTGTGTATACACGTATGTCTGTATTTATGTATATATATTATGTATGTATGTCTGTATATAAGACTTTATGTGTGTACCTACATATGTTTGAATGTATGTATATATATGTATGTATGTATGTATGTATATAAGAACGTATGTATCTACATATTTTGTATGTATATATATACATATGTATGTATGTATATATGTATATATGGGTGTGTATGTATGTATGTATGTTTGTATGTGTGTATGTATGTATGTATGCATATAAATCTATGTAGCTATGTATGTATCTATGTATGTATTTTTATTTATACATGTATGTATGTATGCATATACATTTGTATGTATGTATTAATGCATGTGTATATTTGTATGTATGTACATTTGTATGTATGTATGCATATTTGTATGTTTGTATATAAGACTGTATATGTATAGCTACGTACGTACGTTTGTATGTATTTATATACATATGTATTTATATATGTATATTTGCATGTGTATATATGTATGTATGTGTGTATATATTTCTTATGTATGTATATATTTCTTATGTATGTATATATGTATGTATTCCTATACACATGTATGTAAGTATGTCTAATGTATGTACGTACGTATGATACGTATGATATACGTATGTATTTAAGTATATCTTATGTACGTATATATGTATTTTTGTATTGATACATATGTATGTATGTATATAAGTATGTATACATATATACATGTATGTATAAATGTATATCTATGTATTCATATACATATATTTGTATGTATGTTTTTATATACATACATGTATGTAGGTTTATGGTCTGTATCTGTGTGTGTATCTACCTTTGTTTGTATGTATGTATATACACATGTACACACATACAATTTACATACGTACCTACATATATATACACTGACATATATACTTATAGGTATATCCATACATACATACAAACCTACATCTATACGCACACATAAATGTGTAAACATACATACATTCACATGCATACATTCATACATACAAATGTATAGAGACATACATACATACACCACTTAAAAACATACAAACATACAAATATGCATTCATACACACATACGTATATACATATATATGTATGTAAAGATATGTATGTACAAACCCACATACATATGTATTAACACAAATGTTCTTACATTCACACATACATACATACATACATATATTCATACATAAATACATACATACATGCTTACATAAATACATACATATGTATATACATATATTAATACATACTTACATACATACACATATACACATGTTTAAACAAACATTTGTATATACATACACAAATACATACATACAGACATACATACATACATACATACATACATTTATAGACACATAATATTATATATATATACATCTCTTTATACATACATACGTATATACGTACATACTAACCCATACGTTCATACATATGTACATACTGACTTACATACATACATACATATGTAGGTACATATATAGACACATACATATATTTATAGGTTCAAAGATAAACATGTATGTAGATACATACGTACGTATATACTCACGTACATACGTACCTATATGTGCATGTATGAACGTACGTACGTACGCACGCACGTATTTATACATGTACTTATATACATGTATGTATAGATACATACTTATCTTTAGTTGTATCCTTAACTGTCCCATTAATAGCTTAAACATTACCATCTTCCTCTTCTTCATCTTTGCATCATCAAGAATTTTTTGGGGGGCTTGTACCAATCAATATTGTCGGCCTCCTTCTCAAATTCATATTTTAATAAACTCTGAAAATGAAAATTGTGTCAATAAAAATTTCGCACAGTTTCCTAATCTACTCCGCTTCTATATAAATTTCTTTTTTGTTTCGTGTAAAAGCACCAAGCGTCCCTCAACGAGTAGCCATTAACTTTTCTTTTTTTTCATTCTGCACTTCAGACTCTAAATCAGACATTTGCAATTTTAACTGAAATCTTTCCTCTCGAAAGTAATTTGCATAATCAGTTGAAGTCTTTTAAATCCGAATCAAAACGAATGTAAACATTCATTCCACTCAAGTTGCCCACATACACTTCAACAGTCTACTCATGCCACCAATGAAGGACGCAGATCCTTCATTAAGTGTAGAATTGCAGTCAAATTCGACCAACACCGGTAAATCCGCTAAGCAATTTCAAGAATTCCAAACTGCAAAGTCCGTAATTCCAAAAGCAGATTGCTTTTTTCAAACTTTGTCACGCCTTCTCATGAGTCACTTCATCCAGACACCTCAGGGGTTTCAATAGATTCCAAGCACTTTCAAAAGTTAACTGAATATTTGTCAAAACTCTTCCAATCAAGACAGTAAATAAAACTATCCCAAAATAAAAATCAATCAATAGAAAAACTGTTTTACCTGCTGGTGTCTCCAAACATTTCCACCCGCTTGTCTCTCTAGAAGCTTCTCTGATTGTTAATTAACCCAGGTGAGCCACCTGGGTTAATTAACCCTTCGTGGAAACCAGAAAGGTGCACAAATCTGGTTTGTGTTCACTATCAAGATATGTATGTATATGTATACCCATAGGTAAACACTATTTACTGTAATGTTTATGCATATCTGTATGTATATGTATATTAAAAAATGTTTTATGTGTATGTTTGTATAGATGTGTGTAAATACATGTATGTTATCTGATGTGTTTCCATGGGAAGAAATAAATGTATACACATATATATATGTATGCATGCAGAATATATGTATGCATGCATTATTTATGTTTATGCATTTATGTATGTAAAAAAAAAAATCTCACCCACTTACTGTAAATTGTAATAATTTATCTGTATATATGTGCAAAATTTCATTTCATAACAGCTACATGAACAATATATTTTCATGTGCACTCCTTATCTTTCACTTGGTACCTAAGATCTGTTACTTTAGACACTTTATAGTTTATTTGTATTTCTTATTCTCCCCTTTTTTACTGTTAATAAAATTTTCTACTATTATTTAATATTATTACGTTTCCTTCGGGATAAATAAAGTTGTTTATTGTCATGTATGAATGTTTGGGGGGGGGGGGCAAAAGAAGTGACAAAAAAAAACAACATTTGGGTTTCAAAGGTGAAAAATGATTTTTATTTCTTTGTATTTCTATTCGCTTTCTGAATCAATAAAAACAGACAAACGTCATCATCGTCTTTCCACGTGTTTTATTTGTCTTGGCTCCTCCTCCTCCTCTTCCTCAGCTGCTCAGCAGTGACTCGCTTGAGAAAAAAAACACCGACAGACAGACGAACGACAGACTCAACTTTTTTTCTCCTTTTTTTTTTGTTTACAATTTTTTTTTTTCCATTTTTTTTCTTTTTTTGTTTATACACAAAAAAACAACAGTCAGGAATATGTACCAAATATGCATGCTGGAGCTGTCAGGGGGGGATTTGGGGTTTTTTTAAGAGGGGGGGAAAAAGGAGGGGGGGTCATATACACTTTTATTAAAACTTGTTTTTTTTTTTTTTTAAGTTTTACGCTTAAAAGTCGTCTCTTCCGTCCACGACACGACACGCCCCCCCGAAGCAACGCGACACCTGATTGGACGGTCGGAAACACGTCCGGCCCCCCCCCCCACCCTTCCCTCCCCAAGCATCTCGAACCTGCTGCAAATAAAACTTTGCAGAAACTGCTTTTTTTTTTTTTTTAAGAAAAAAAAAAACAAAAAAGTATTAAATAACAAAATGTTTTCGTCGTTCGACGGCAGAAGCAACGCTAGACGGTCGGTTGCCATGGTAACAGTCCCGGGTGGCGGTGAGCTGTTTATAAAACGACAGAAAAAAAAAAAAGGAGTTTGTTGTTTCTGACCGTCGTCTGAGGTGAAAATAGTTTTTCTTTTTTTTTTTTTCGCGAGTTTTAAGAAAATGTAACAGTCAGGAAGGAAACAGCCCGTCTTTTCACAATAAAAGCTCCACTGCGGGCAACGTCCTGCAGAAATCAAAGCCTCCTGAAATCAAAGCTTTAAAATCCTGAGGAAAAAAAAAAAAAAAATCGGTAGATTATTTCATTTTTTTTGACAAGAAAAAAATTGATTTTTGGGAGAAAAATAAAAAATTGAGCAATTTTTTAAATTTTTTTTTTTTTTTTTTGTGGGAATTTGAGTTTAGAAGTTTATCGTCCGAACTCGGCAAAGACGATCTTTGGTCGCAAACTGACGAAGACCAGAATCTCTCGATAACGTCAGATCTTCCCTGCGGCGCCACGTTTAAAGAATAAAGGTTTGAGGGAAAAAAAAGAATTCAGTTTCGACAAAATCGACATTTCTGCAGGACACTTTCCCCTCGGCAGAAACTGCGCTAGGAAAGTAAATCACAAAATCAAAAAAAAAGAAATAAAGAATAAAAACATGACCGAAGTTTCAAACCTGCGAAAAGTCGGATTTGTCCCGAAGTGACGGAAAATGGGGGCGGAAGTTTTTTTTTTTTTTCTTTCTACCTGCTGAACTCGGATCCTGGAGGAAAAAAAACCAGCCGATGGAACTCAAAAGTCTTTGGTCTGAGAATTGGGAGGAATTGAAAAAAAAAAAAAACAACAAACAAAAAAAAAGAAATAAAATCAAGTGA
>NC_141284.1:2807764-2825264 GCF_037954325.1 Fistularia commersonii
TTCGACGGGAGGACATAGATCCGCTTGGTTCCCCGCACCATGAACAAGGACAAACAAAAAAAAAAAGGCATCCAAAGCTTGGTTTCTGAGTGAGTGGCCTCAAACACATCGAACTCATTCATAAAACACACACACACACACGCAAACACACACACCCTTTGGTCTCTGGTTCTGATCAGTGACGTCGCCATGGAAACACTGGCAAGCACAACGATGCAGCAAAAAGCAAATATCTCAAATTCTACAGTTTAGTATCAAAGCAAGCCTAGGAAACCGGTGTGTGTGTGTGTGTGTGTGTGTGTGTGTACCCCCCTCCCCCTCCCAATCAGCAGCAGTCTACATGGAGGAACACTGGACAGTGTCCGTTGTCTCGTTATGCTACATTACTGTTGTACAAAACAACAAACAAAAAAAAAAAACAACAACAACAAAAAAAAGGGGGGCAGAACTGACACGTGACATCATCATCATCATCATCTTCATCGGCTCCTCGTACGAACAAGTCCGGGGAGAAAAACGGAACACAAAAAAAAAAAAAAAAAAAAAAAGAAGGCGGACGCCAACTGAGGAGGAGGTCGTAACGACGGCGGGAGGTAAGAAGAAGGACGGGAATGTTTGGTGGCGGCGGCGGCGGCGGAGGGTCAGAAGGTCTCAGCTGGAGCTCTAGGTAGCAGCGGGAGGGTGGGGGGTGTCAACCTGAAGTTCTCCGCCTCCTTCTTTTCCTTCCTTTCCTTGGGTTGTTTATCGTCCTTTTTTTTTTTTTTTTTTTTTTTTTTTTTGTTATTTCTTAATCTTTTTTTTTTTTTTTTCACATTCACAAACGTGTAGAACTTCCTTGTGCAAATCAAGCAGTCTTTAGAAAGAATGCCCTCCGATTGTTCGTGTAAAAATATATAAACTCCGAGTGGCCGTCGTGGGAACTGCAGCAACTTTCACTCTCTCTCGCTCGCTTTCTCTCTCTCTCTCTCTCTCGCTCTATCTATACCTGTCACTATGGTAACGGGAGGGATGTTAGGGGGGGGTCGTCCGGTGTGTCCGCCCCCCCCCTCCCTCCCTGACCCGGTCCCGGCCGGCTCATCTGTGTCCGGCGGGCATCTGTGTGTGGACGGGGTAGGCCAGCCTCACGTTCAGCGAGTCGTTGTGCTGCACCAGCGAGGTCTGGTGGTAGTGCAGCACCAGCTCCTTCAGGCTGCCGTACAGGTTGTAGGGCTCGGCGAATCCGAAGCCCCGCGGCGTGCTGTAGATGACGCAGTGCTTCACCTCGCCGTCCACGCTGCGGGTTAAAAAAAAAAAAAAAAAAAGTCAGATTAAACCGAGTCCGATTCGTGCGTCTCATTTCGTCTCTCTTCTCCGCCGCTTTGGAATTAGCTAAACAGCTAAACAATAAGGCGCGACGCCAGGGGCGTCAAACTCATTTCTCATGGCGGCCACATACGGCCTTGGTAGATGTCAAGTGGGCCGGACCGTTAAAATAATAGCATACTCAGCAATAAATGACCAAAATATCATGTCTTTTCTCTGTTTTGGTGTAAAGAAGTACAAGAACATTAGGAACAATCCCTTTACAAAACATTTCATGAAACACCTCATATTTCCTTGGACAAAAGTGAAATTTACTTCTATCATTCACATGTTTGCATTGCAATCATGTGATCCCACTGATCTTACAAAGGCACAAAACTTTAACAAGTAATTGGTATTGAAAAATATAGTAATGCACCTTAAGATTAAATGAGACATATAAAGAAAGGGATTTTTAAACTATTTACACATGTGCATATAAAATCTAAATTGAATCCCTGCCTACACACTACAAACTAAAAAGAGTGCTATTAAATGTGTAAGGAAGAAAGTATTTACCTGTCCTGTAAATGTGTAAACTTCATCCATAAAACATGCAAACACATACTGAAAATGTATGGAGTTGCATGAAAATTGAATTCCACCATACTCTTTAGTAGTGAAGCTGGTGACTAACTTTAAATTGTACTTTTTCGCTGGCAATTAGCTAGCCGGCTTTTACCGCTGCTTCGCTGATTTCTCTGCTGTGGGTGAAAGTGGACGCTGTTTCCTCAGACACGCCAGCGATTGGTTGATCTGATCTCCTCTCAGTTTTCTTTGCAAGCTGTCATATTTTTCGCTCTGATGAGTCTCATAGTGGCGCCGTATATTATATTCTTTAAATACCGAAACTTTTTGCAAACACGCCAAGCACGAAGGTTTCCCGTGCGTCTCCGTAAATAAATAGGACGTAGTCCGTTTTTCTTTGAAAATTCTACACTCTTTAACTACTTTTCTCTCTTTTGATAACGACATTTTGGCTAATGAGGGCGTAGCGGGGAGGCGGAGAACAGGGTAGAAACAAGGTCATAACAAGCAGCAGGTGGTGCATTGATAACGTCTGAGATTGTCGTCACCTCTGACCCAAATAGTGCGCCCCCTAGTGGAGAAATCTTGAATAGCATTTAATTAAAATAAATAAATCCTTGTCTTTTATGCATTTTTTTCACTTTCAAAATGATCCGTATGTTTGACACCCCTGCGCTACGCTATCTGCGGTGCGTTGCGGGTACTCACACCACAGAGCAGGCGTAGCAGCCCTTCTTGCTGCTCTCCCTGATGAGGAAGGCTCCGTCGGGCTTCCCCAGCAGCAGCTCCTCCGCCTGCGTCCGGTTCAGGTCCCCCACGAACCAGCTCTTCTCGTCGTAGTGAGGCAGGTTCTCGTCCTCCTCGCTCACGAAGTAGCCCCTGTCGCCGTGACAACCGACCGGTTAGATCGCGGCCCGGCGGCGGCGGCCGAAAGAGGAAGGGGAGGTCGGGACTCACTCGTCGGTGTTGTCGTTCTTGATTCCCAGCCAGTCGTTGATTTTTTTCTGACGGACTCCTTTGTGATTGAGCCAGCTGGAGGGGGAGGAGAGAGAGAACGTTAATCCGAGCGCCGCCTTTCGCTCCAGACGAGAAAAGTCAGCTTGTTTATTCTGAATGAATAAAAAACGGCTCGGTTTCCACTGGAGTTTAGAAAAAGAAACAAAGAATTCCGCCCGAAAACCCAGAAAACCCGGACGAGCGACGTTGTTACCGACCGGTTTAAGCGAAACCCAAAGGAAAATAAACGTCGATGGTGTTTCACAGTTCCTCCTGCGGAGGATTTGGAAAAAGCTCTCCGTGCACAGAGGCAGTAGGAGAGGTGCTGCAGTGCACGTGCCGGGCCACCGGTTGGTGGTAGAGATGCTTCATGTCTCGGCGCAAATTCAAAAAAAAAAAAAAATTCAATAAAGTAACGTGGGCGTGTCGGCGCATGCAAACGTCAACAACAGCGAGCCATGGAAGATTACTCGCTCTGTGTGTGTGTGTGTGTGTGTGTGTGTGTCCATCCGGGCTGGTGGGCTTACACGAGGTACTGGTCCCTGATCTTGCGGAGCTGGATGAGGTCGGGCTTGAGGCTGTTCATCTTCTTGTCGGTCTCGCGGTTGTCCAGGGCCTGGGTCTTCAGGTCCTGCTCCAGCCTCACCTTGCTGTCGTGGATCTCGCCCAGGCGGGACTTCAGCTTCTCGTAGTTTATCAGGATGCGTTCGATCTCCTTGTCGTTGCCTTCTCGGCGGAAGCGCTCGATGTACTCCTTGCTGTAGCGCTCCTGCGTGTGACACTGCTCCTCGAAGATCTTGATGGTCTCGTTGAAGGCCTCGATAGCCGTCCGCTTCATCTGGATCTCCTGCTGGGCAGAGACGGGGCAAAAGGGTCAGGACCGGGACCGGGACCGGGACCCGGAGAACACGAGCGGGAACACACACCTGCGACGTCTTGGTGTATTCCTCGTACAGCCGGTCGTACTCCTTGCTCTTGTCCTGGTACTGATTGTGATACTCCTGCAGCTTCTTGCCCACGGCGTCGATGTTGTCCTCCTTCACCAGCTGGTCCTGGGAGGGTCCAGATTTAGAAATAAGCACGGTGAAATAAAACGCCGCGCGTTTGCTCCCTTCACCTCCCGTTCCGCTTACGGAGGACAACCGGCGAACGGGCTCGTTAATAAACCACCCACGACCGCGGCGGCGCTCTGAGTAATGAAGCGCGTGGCGAGCGCGGAGTCTCTGACACGGCGGGACGGGCGCCGTTTCCTGGAGAGCAGAGCCATATTTCAGAGCGGCGATCCTGCTGGCGCTGCACTTTGGGGCGCAGCAAAGGTGGGGGGTGTATTTGTGTGTGTGTGTGTGTGTGTGTGTGTGTGTCGCATCAAAGTGCTCAAACATCCAATCAGGCTTGAAAAGACGTTCAACTGAAATGTGTTTATGGCTTCCTCCGATGAGCGAGCAGGTTCTGGTCCTTATCAGATGTTCCAAAACACGAGGGTCCCTGAACGCACCACAGCTACTTGACAGTGTTGCATAAACAACTCCGATGGTTTTTGTCGAAGCTTCTAATCTAATAAGTAATCATCAAAAAAACAAAACTGAGGTTTTTGTCAATTGCGGCGTTTTAAAAACCAATTAACATTATTTTTAGATTCCTTTGGATAAAACAAAAACCTTTTGAGAAAACCGAGCTTCAGACAGCGGTGGAAAATGTTATTGCCTTTTGTGTGTGTGTGTGTGTGTGTGTGTGTGTGCCCACCTGCTGGAAGCGTGAGATGGGGTACATGAGCTTGACGTCCAGCTTGGTGTTGTACTGGGCCAGGGACTCGTGTCTGTAGTGGCTGATCAGCTCCACCACCGAGCCGAAGGTCAGAGGGTCGGAGAAGCCGTACTTGCCGTCGCGGTGGTAGATCTTGATCAGCTTGTTGTTGCCGCCTTTCCTGCAAGGACACCAGACCCTGGTGACCTTCTCCTCCTTCTCCTTCTCCTCCTCCTCCTCCGTCGCCGCCGGCAGCTTGTCTCACTTCCCATCGTGCGCTCTGCTTACCTCAGCGTGAGTGTGTAGTCTCCCTGCATCTTGGTGGAGGCATCCCTCACCAGGAAGGTCCCGTCAGGCATGTCCCTCAGCTTGTCGTTCACCTCCTCCCTGAACACACACACACACACACAGTTTGGTCTGTGGGCGGGTGAGATATTCATCCGTCAGGCTATCGCAGACAAAGATCCAAAGAGGGAACCGTCCACTAGAAGGTCCGCCTCCAAACAAGCAGCCCGCTGCTTTGATGGCACCTCCAGCCGAGGAGACCCTGCAGGAGCCGAGGGCTCCACGGAGGAGGAGCGTCTGTCCAGATGATGAACCCGCACGCAGGGGTCGAGCTCTTGTTTGCAAAACAAACATCTGACTCATCTAGAACGTCTGAGGACGCCGCTCAGCAAACGTGGGATGCGCTTCCGCACTCTTTTAGCCGGTCACTCATTTCCAGTGAAACAAAAATTCAAATAATTGATCAGCGTTTTTCAGCTCGACTGTGTGTGTGTGTGTGTGTGTGTGTTGAGCCGCTGAATCCTCTCAGCAGAGTGCGTATACCTTTGATTTCCATATCTGTCCAAATACTGTATATAATATCTCGTAAAATAGTTAAACTCTGGTTTCGTCTTTTCTTATACTTAATTTCCACGCTTATTTTTGACGGGACTGAAGTTCTGAGTTACCTTGAAATGTCTCCCCAGTACCATTCGGCCTCCTGCAGCGAGGCTCCAGCGCCCCCATCCTTGCTGCCGCCCCCTCCTACCACCGAGGACGCCTGCTGGGTCTTGGCCGGCTTGGGAGGAAGAGCTGGGGGTCACACACACACACACACACACACACACACACACACACACACAGAAAGAGACTTTTATTATTTCAGACACTCCACTTCCTGTTTACCCTTTGGCCTCTGATGGAACCTGAGATGTGCTCCCATCAAAGTGTTGAAATTTTTCCAGCAGAGAACGACATCACCCCCCCCGAGACACACACACACACACACACACACACACACACACACACGGAACTGCAGCTGGAGACAAACTACGTATTAATCACACAGGAAACACAGCGGCGTGACGAACACGGGCCGTTCATCAACACTGCAATTATCCCTCTACGACACACAAACACACACACACACGCGTGTGCACACACACACACACACACAGAGTTACGAGCCACGGCTGCCCCTTAATCAGGCCGATCAGCGATCGCAGGAGATCTGGCTGCAGCTCCGGGTGCTTACATGCACTTTTAGGATTTTTTTTTCGTCCCCTTCCCGCGCGTCCCATTTACGACCCTGCGTTTCCCCTCGTGGTTCTAATCGCCGTTAACTTTTACGGCCTTACAGGCCGCGGTGCCGGCCAGCGTTAACCCTCCGAGCCCCGACGCATTCAGTGCGGTGTTTTTCCTTCAAGGAAAAAAAAAAAAAAAAAAAAGATAAAATCTCATTGCTCTTGGGAGAGGGAGGGTTCAAAAATATAAAAATCCAACTTTCCCTGGGAAGTTCAATCCATATAAACTGGTTACATAAACAAAAAACGTTCAATCAATTTCAGAGTTAGCCTTAAATACTTCTACTCGACTAAACTTTTCCTTAAACTTTCAGTCTCGACTTCCCGCTGCCGATGTCACTGGCGAACAGGGCCGGACGTCGGCCCTCCGATGGAGAAGGAAACGCAAAACTATTCCGGCGGCCAACAGCAACTTTTCGCTAACTTTTAGCATTTGTGATGTTTGGCCTCGAGTGTCCTCAAGAAGATCGGCAGATCTTCAGAAAAAGTCTGGAAACTGACGGCGGCGCGTTCGAGTTTCAATTGAAAACACGGGATTTAGATATTCAACTTGTTTGCAGGGTGAGGTTTGTTTACTTGAAGATCACGCACTGTAACTTTAATTCTCATTAATGACATCAGTGTGCAAATAAACTACACAGGAGTGTGTGTGTGTGTTTTGTGCTGGTTGAATTACACGTGTGCACGCGCACACACACACACACACACACACACAAGTTTAAAAGGCTGCTGCACATCTGGATACAGTTTGGGGAACAGCAGTATAATTACAGCAGAGCTTCTACATCACAAATCAGTTGATGCTCGTGTACATCATTCAAACCATCTGCGCACTCACACACACACACACACACACACACACACACACACACACACACACACACACACACACACACACACACACACACACACACACACACACACACACACACACACGTGGACTGAATCCTTTAAAAAGGGGAAAGTACGCTGATGAATGTGCTTGAAATATGCCACTGGTGGCGCCTTGTGCTGGAACAGCCTGAGAGCGGCGGCGGCGGCGGCGTCCGGGAACGATCCTGGACTCAAAATTACCGGACGACACGCACATACGGGAGTGAGACGGCGCGAGCGGGAAATTCCCACAATGCACTGGGAGGGAGGTGTTGGTGGATGGAGATGTGATGCAGGATAGGATTTGTGTGTGCGTGTGTGTGTGCTAACATGATCATTATTCACCATTGCAGTAAGCGTTAGCGCCGCATGACTCTGCGGTGTACAGACACACACACACACACACACACACACACACACACTGAGGTGTCATGCAAAAGCTACCAGCAGGGGGCAGCACCAGAGGTAGGAAAACTTTCCCAGCTCCGGTCTGATCCTCATAAAAACACCAGATACATGAATATTAGTAATTATGGTTATTATAGTAGTTATTATTGTTATGGTTAGTCTTAGGAGGCAATTGTTTAAACACTGTGAGATATTCAAGGGGTTAAATCCAGATTATTCCAGACTCTGAAAGCCTGTGGTTACTGTGACTGACAAATGTTTGAGCTTATCAACCGCTTATCAATCAATCAATCAATCAATCAATCAATCAATCAATCACCCAGGTGGGGGGGGTTGACTTTTTACTTAAAAACTCATGGAAAGTTTTTAAGTAAAGCTCCTGACTGAGCTCTATTTATTCTTGGGATATTCGGGAACAGGTGAGATTACCTGAACTCCCAGTGTAGGTTTGTTTGTGTGTGTGTGTGTGTGTGTGTGTGTGTGTGTGGGGTGACATGATCCCCACCACCAGGGGGCAGCGTGACCCACAGAAATGATGTCTTCAAATGAGAAGGTAATGGTTGATTTATGGACTAAACTCTGCAGCAGCTGCTCGGGGCCCTGGAGTGTCTCTCTGGCCCTGAGCGTCCGGCAGCGCCTGGATACCTAGTTATCTTCACACGGCTGCGTGTGTGTTTGTGTGTGTGTGTGTGTGTGTCCAACTACACCAGGGTGAACATACACACCCTCCGAGCTCCCAGTGGAACACACGGTGACTGAAAAGGTCCAAGGACTTTCTTACATTAAAAAAAAAAATCATTAATTACGGTCTAAATCCAGTGTACTTTCTGCTGCAAGTTGATTTTCATAATAATAAAATGTAATCAATTCTAAAACTGTTCAACAGTTGTTTACTCATACAAAAAATATATATATAAATTACTTTTAAAAAGTTGAAGAAATTACCAGACAGACAAAATTTGCCGACAGAAATACAGCTGAAAATAACATTAAAAAAAAAAAAAAAAAAAAAAAAAAAAAAAAAAACACTAAAAATAAGCAGAAATGAACCAAGAATTTTCTCATTATTGACGCAGAAAATCTATATTAAATTACCTCTAAATGAATAAATCAACCCAGTCAGTCTAGGTCAGCGTGGAGGGACCGAGAGCCACTCCAGAAAACTATCAGACTCCTGAGAAAAACTTGTTTTATGGGTGTAATTATTGAAATGTGTAAAAAGACACACTCCTGCCGCGTGTTGCGAACGTGACATGTGACTTTCCATCCCAACATCGGGGCATTCATATTTTCCCCGCGTCTCCTCCAGTCAACGCCGAGGACAAAGATCTGCTCCTCTTCCTCGCCCGCTCTCTTTGTTCCCCGTCACTCTCTCCTGCTCATCACTTTTTCCTCTCCTCCATTCCCTCATCCCTCCGTCGCTCCCTCCCTCCCTCCGTTCTTTGTCAGTCCGTCACTCCGTCAACACGCCGGAGCCAAAACTGTCACTTTGCAGCTGCACGTTTCCCCTCCGTCAGCAGTTTTGTCCGGACCCTCTCGCAGCGAGGCCACGTGCCTCCTCTTCATCGCCGCGCTCCTCTTCACCTCCGTGCACACACACACACACACACACACACACACACACACACACACAAACGACATCAACATCTGCGTCACGGAGCTCTTAATGCTCGCTGCTGTCAGAAGGCTAATAACTGTTATTACCGAGGTGGAGGCGAGAGAAGAAATCTGTAATGACATTTCGAAGGAGCTTCTGGGGTTCCATGCATTTCATGATCTCTGCAGAGTTCGAGGGATTCGCTGGACGTGTCGTCAGAATGACCCCCCCCCCCCCTCGGGGCAAAGCCTTGTCCTCAGACGCTGACCACACACACACACACACACCCTGAAATTCTCTGCCAACAATCTGTTGTTTGGATCTAAACTGGTGAGCCACACTTCTGCGGGACGTGAGGAAACTTTAGGGTGAATCCTCTTGTGCGAGACCAACGTCAACAGTATCACCACAAAAGGCGACGCACCGTCACTAGCATCACACACACACACACACACGCACACACGCACCACTTTGTGTTGTGAAGTAAGTGGGACAAAGAAAGTACGGGACAATGGACGGACCAGCGGACCTTCAACTCGACCTCATTAACCCAAAGCCCCTGATTTGAGCGTGTTCTGGGGGACCCCCTCTCTCTGCTCCCCCCCGACCATCTGTGTTCGCGGTTGGCACGGGTGAGCGCTGGTGAAAAAGTGATCTCAAAAGTGCACAAAAAGTGACGGGAACCCGGGAGCTCCCGACACCGACATACAGGGATTTACATGAGACGAGTGTCACGGACCGATAGTTTAAAAATATTCTAAAGAAACCCGTCTGTGACGGCTGACTTGCAGGCGCGAGATGGGAAAACACGACTTTCGGACATCAGTTTCTCCGTCGGGCTGGTTCTCGTCGGCGATGACAAGCGGCCGGACAAAGACAGCGGGGAGGGATGGACTCATGTGGACGCCTGCACTGCTCAGGCACCGTGGAAATGTGAGGAAACATCCGGGTTGGCGGCGGCGGCGGCGGCGGCGGGGGGGGTCCTGCGTCGAGCGCAGGCATCGAGCGAGAGGGACGGCGAACAAAGGCGACCGTCAGCGCAGCCTCTCCCTCCTCCTCCTCCTCCTCCTCCTCCTCCTCCCTCCACCCACCTCCCCCTCAGCAGACAAAGGAGCAGCGCTCAGCCCCACACACACTCGCACACATGCAGCGCTAGATCACTTGTCATCGCACATACAGAAAACACACAGCTCGCTGGAACAATGACCGTCAGCACGGACTGACACACACACGACCGACACAAAAAAAAAAAAAAAGAGCCCCGGCAGATTTGCACATTGTAAACACACCCACGCACGACCAACACACACACACACACACAAGCCATGATTGCCAGCTGATGTTCTGGAGCTTCAACTAACACGAGTTCCTGAATGACACACAGAGACCAGAAAGCTGATCAATAAATCAAACAACTTCACGTCAGGAGCTGCAGGTGGTGGTGGTGGTGTGTTATCGCATCTACATTATGGGGGTGTGTTTTAGCGCACGATCATTCACTCACACACACACACACACACACACACGTGTGTGCGTGTGAGTGCGCGCACACATGGGGATTGTTCAGCCCCTCATGATACCCATGAGGGGCTGCAGCAGATGAATATTCAATCTGCCGAGGCGTCCGCTGGCTGTTTTGACAAATTAGCCTTGAAAATGGCGGGAGGACGAAAAATAAAACGCGAGTCGAAAAGTTTCGCTGTCGCGTCAGAAACACTCGGGGCCGCTCTTCGAAATTGATGAGGGCTCTCGGAGTGAAGAGGGGAGGAAGGAGGTCGCTCCTGCTCCTCCTCCTCCTCCTCGTCCACACTCCCACGGCTCCTCGCGAAGTTGCACAAAGAGCAAGGGAAGCAACTCCATGTACACTCGGGAGTCATGTGCTGCAACGTCATGGAGTCGGAGGGGGAGAGGAAAGGGGAGGAAAAATGGCAGTTTGGAGCAAAAGAGGAAAAAGTGTGTGGAGAAGAATGCAAACAAAAGAAGTGTGGGAATAAGGGAGAGGAAGAGGCAGTGATAAGGAGCTGAGAGAAAGAGCCGAAGCGTCTCCTACCGTCCTCCACTTTCTCCGTTAGCTGCATGCTGCCACTCGTCGCTCAGCTGTTTCCCTCCTCCCTCCTTCCTTCCTTCACACACACACGCACACACACACACACACACTCTCTCTCTCTCTCTCTCCCTCGGTGTCTCACTCGCTCTCCCTCCTCCGCCTGCCTCCTCCTCTCTGCTCTCCGCTCTGTCACACTGAAGAAAGGAGCGAGTTGCACTGATCCTAAAAGACGGGCGACGGGATAACTAATCCTGGAGCGGAGGCCCGCCCCGGCAGCCAATCAGGAGGCGCGGTGGGAGGGGAGAGGGGGGGAGCGGGGGGTTGGACCTCATGAGAGAAAGAAAGAAAGAAAGAAAGAAAGAAAGGAGGTGGAGTTGAGAGGGTGATATATATGTGTTGCTTCAGGGACCATGCACACACACACACACACATGCACACACACACACGCGCACAGAGCTGCCCTCAACAGGTCGCCTTGAATGTACCACGCTGACCAGATCAGCTGATAACCACTGGTAGTTCAACTGACTGAATTGAAGAATCACTTAAAACCTTAATATTCAGTCACAACACTTGAAAAACACACGTGCCTGAAAAGTTTAGTTTACAGGAATTTAATGGTCCCACAAAAAAAGTTCAGAAATTCCATCAATCAGCGAAGGGGATAGAAATAGTTGCACTCTGTATTATCATAACATGCACTCCCTGCAGGCTGCTGGAGAGTGTGTGGAGCTCTGAAATGATGGCACACACTGACCACCAGAGGACGCCACCACGCGATCCTTCACGGGGTATCGGAGCCTAAAGAGACGATTTGATTGGCTGATCTCTTAACTTCAGAGCTGGCTCGGCTTGATGTTTAAGCTAAACTTAGTTGTGAGTATTTATGCACTTTTGCGCTTTTATGCAGAGATTCTGTTATTTTATAACTCTGGATCATCAGCGTTGACCCAAAAATCGCAATCGGTGAAACCTGGGGTCAAAATCCACAGGAGAATTCGTCCCAGACTTCAATCTGAAATATGAGCTCTTGAATATCCGAACTCAGCCAAACCACAACGGACCAGACGTAGACGATCGAATCAGTTTTTGTATCTGAGGAATGACGGGTGGATGACGGGTTGTGCGGGTCACAAGTGGACCCCCCCACAGGCAGCTGCTGCAGTTTGCACATCCAGAAACGACCCCCCATCCATTCAGAGCAGATCGAGTCTCCCTGGGGTCAACCCGCCGGGGGCGAGTCCTTCAACCAAGACTCACGCGGGGAACCCGCTGAATGCCCGAAAGCACTTCCGCAGACTATTTCATTGATTGACCTGAAAACCATTTTTCAAGTGGAGAACGGTCGTGCAGGAGGAGGAGGAGGAGGTTCTCATCCCCAACCTTAGATCCGTATCTGAATAATCCTCACTGGGAACAGCTAGGATTATTAGCATCATTAAAACACGTGTACACATTTTATACTAATTATTCTGAAATGACTATTTACATTTGCTCTTTAAACAGAGTTTTAAGATAATTGACTTTTTACGATTCTCATTAAAACTTATAGACGTAACTTGTAGGATCGAGATCTGTCCGCGATGATGAGGGTCCGCCGAGGAGCCCGACCCCATGCTGATGAACAATTAGCAGATTATTGGCCTCCGAAGGGCCATTTTATTACGGTTACATCATAATTTCGCTTAATGCATCGCTCTAGTTTTATCGTTCGGGCACAAAACCAGACGTGGGCATTTCAAAGGAACCCCCGCATCCAGGGTGGGAAATAAATAAACAGGGTAAAGATAGAAACTCAACAGAGACTTCTTCTGTGAAGATATGCGCCGCCAACATGGCCAGAGGCGCTCAAAAATATCCAGAACGGTCCTTTAACAATGACGTCTTGGTGATTTTCCATTGAAAGATGAGACCCATCACAACACACACACACACACACACACACGCACACAAAGTTGCCAGTGGAAACGCAGCTTTGCCTTCTTCCCCCGGGGAGGGAGGGGTGTGTGTATTGGGGGGGGGGGGGGGCACTCCACCTGTGCTAATCATCCCGTGAGCACACACACACACACACACACATTTGTGCACAAACACACACACACACACACACACACACTCTCTCACCGCCACTGAGGCTTTTCACATTTCAATTCCAGTGTAATAAATATTCTAATGACCATCTGCGGGACGCTGGCTCTTCTTTCTATTATCTCCCCCTGTGACTCCTCCTCACCCTTCATCTCCCCATTCGTCCACCCCCGGTCCCACGTCACTTCTCCTCATCCTCAGATGGTCCACTTTCCCTTCAGATGAAAGCGCAGAGCAGGTCGGCGACCCGCGGCTCCCCGGTGCGAGACAAAGACCAGCCGCGAATCTCTCCCCGGAGCGAGCGGACATCCTCCAGACACCGAGCCGCAGCCGTAGCAACTTTCCACTCGTAAAACCTTGCGCGCAAAATCCAAACACCGACGTCGCCGGAGACGAATCGGTCTGCGGGACATTCTTGAAAATGCAAAGGGTGGCATTTTTTGAAATGTTATGTCACAGCCTGGATGAAGAGCCCACACACACACACACACACACACACATGGGACTGCAAGAAACGGCTGGGAGCACAATGGAAGCAGCGGCTCGCTGGCAGTTAAGTGAATTGCTTGAGAAAAAAAAGAGAAAACCACCGTGTTCCACTTACCCCCCCAACCCCCCAGCCCCGAGACGCATTGAGGTCCACCGTCTATTCACTCCACTGTAGCTCCTCTGACACAATGCTGCTAGCACGGCGTAGAAAAGAAGTAAAAATGCTTGGAAGCAGGAGAATCGATTCTGCCTTACAGGCGAAAGGAAGGCGCGTTGAGTTTAAGTGCGCTGGGAAATCGGACGGGTCCATTTCAATTCGGCCCCCTGTCAAGGAATCCGGTTATTGTTGTCCCCCCCCCTGAGAGGCAGCGAGATGAGAAAATACACCTGAGAGCGCTGGCACCTAAACTTAAACGTCTGTGTGTGCGTCTTCATACCAGCATGCATGTAGTTTCAATCGATGCGATAGTTTCTTTGATAAAAACATCTCCACCTAAGGGGATTTTTTTTTTTCTTTTTTATTTTGAACACTGAATGCATCATCCACCAAGGGATGCAGCACTTTGCAGTTGGTGGCTGCCTCTCAATGGGCGGATGGATGCAGGGGAAGAATGAAAGAAAGAAAGATGACGGAGGAGGAGAAGGAGGGGGGGGGGGGCAAGTGCTATCGGGCAAACTAGAATTCAACAGCCCCTCCTGGAAAACGACACAACGTCCCACATCTGCACCGCCATCCATTTGGGGGGGAGAAGAGGAGAAGAAGAAGGAGGAGGGAGAGTCAAATGACACTGGCACAATTGCAGGAGAATGAATGAATGAATGAATGAATGAAGGGGGAATGACAGAATGAAAGGGCTCATTTATAGGGTGACAGTTGGGCCAGACACACGCACAATGACTTTTCAGATGCGTGTCATTCAGCTGCGGACACGATCAGATAGACAATTAAATAAATAAATACAAATTTAAATAATAATCCAGGCGACTTGTGATTCTTTATCCCGGGCTTCATTCATTCCTTCTCCCCGGTCCCCAGGCCCCCCTTCGCTAAGGTACCGATGCCGGATTCCGGTTCGGGGGGGTCGGACTAGACGACACACGGATTTCGGATGTGATGCAATAACGTCACAAAGAAATGAAAATAAAAATAATGACGTCGTCGAGACGCGGGGGTTAAAGATGAGGGTTTTGGGGGGCGTTTTAACGTGAACTAATTCTCAGGATTATTTTCGGTTACTTCCGCGGGGACATACAAAGGATGGCCCGGCCTGTGTGTTCCGGCGGCGGCTTCTGACGCGGCGATCCGGGCCAATGTGACCGGGGGGGGGGGGGGGGGGGCTCGGTTCTAACAAAAGATGGTGGTGGGGGGATAAGCCGTGAGTTAAGCGGGTTTTAAGCGGCTGTCACCGGTGTGTTCGGCGTTTAAACGCCGACCAAAAAAGCCCAAACTATGCCCCCCGAAAACGGTTCACATCCCGGGGGAAGTTGGCGCCGCCACCGCCGAGACGAGAGCGGTTTAAGCTAGGTTAGCTTTGCCTTCCCCCGGGCAACTGTCCCAACTAGCCGGGTCGTGTCGGGACGACAATATTTAAAATGTCAATAAATAATTATCATTCAAAGGTAGGAAAGAAGATTAAAACACGAGGGTTTTTTTTAAAAAAAACGTCGCTACGCTCCGCCGGAGCTGACTGGGGGGAAGAAAAAAAAAACTTTCCAGCCGAGCCGGACATCTCTCCCCTCCTCCCCGGCTAGCTGCCTCTGTTAGCCGGCCCTCCTTACCTGGCGGCTGGTCCATTTCCAGATAAAAGATCAGCTCCGTGGAGTAGGGCATCATCACGTCCCGCCAGTCCCCGTCCTCGCCGGCTTTCTCCGGCGTCCAAACTGTGTTGTACATGGTGACGGCTTCTTAATATTTTCTTTCGGAAAAATATTATCAATTAAAATGGGAAGGGGGAAGCCTTTGGAGGCAGCCGGGAGGTGGGGAAAAAGACGCGGCGGAGCGGATTTATCTGTCAACCTGGAAGTCTCCGATCTGAATTCCCGCTTCAGACTGGAATAACTTAAATAAACGAAGCGTGTACAGCGAGCACCGGGCTGCGGCTGCTCCCTCCGACATTATAATAATGTCAGGGATACAGGGCTCTTCATGAAGACCCTAATTTTATTTTATTTTTTTTTTAAATAACTGTCCTTTTTCCCTATCCTAAATGTACACGGCAGGGAAGCGGACGCCGGCACTAGAATCCAGTCCCATCTCCCTCTCCGCCGCGGAAGGAGCCGCTTCGCGTCGCCTCATTTTAAGAAGAGCGAAATGATTCGCGAAGGTAGGCTGAGGCTGACAACGGCCGGGGCAAACCATTCCCACCGAGTTGACGGGGGTGCGTGAAACTCTCCAACCGCGACGCAACGAGCTGTAACCCGAATAACGCCCCGTTTTTGTGATTCTTACATATTTTCCACTGAAATCTACAACAACGCATCATAACGGGTTGAAAAATCCCATTCCTGTATTCTCCTGAAGTTATTTTCCTCACCGGTACCCCCCGTCCAGGAGTCAGAGCGGCATACCTCTGTCTGTCCCCGGGCCCGCAGCCAGCCGAGCTGTTCTGCGCATGCTCAGAAGGCTCCCTCTCAAAGCCAGTAGGGAAATTACTTCAGCCCCTGAAGAGCAAGTTACAAATTCTGTGGTTTTCCACTAAGATCCTCACCATGCTGCTGACTGACTGTACGTGACTGCAAATTACCGGCTGCCGGATCACAGCACTTCCCTTGCGAGTTGTCCGGATAGAAATATGACATAAGCTACACAAACAATGAGCTGCCAAAGAATATTTATAGAGACATGGCAGTGGTTTGGCGTGGCTGTGTTTGGGAGAGGGGTGGAGGGTGTGCAACAAAAATAATAACATGAAGAAGAAGAGGAAAAAAAACCGTTAAAAAAGAATCTTAAGAGTTGCAAATTATAAGACTAAAGTTGCCATTATGGAGCCAGAAGTGTTTTGCAATGTGTGAATAAAACCCAAGATTAAATCAATAAAATACATAAAAGTCATGCTTTCACAAGAACACAGTTGTAAAAACAAGGGAGAGTGGATTTTTTCTTTTTTTTTTTTTTTGTTAGCATAGCTTTTACTCCAGAGCATCTCGGAAAGTAGAAAAAAAATCCCCCAAAAAGGAAGGACTAGATCATCGGAACAAAAAACATTGCATCATGAGCAAAATATGATGTATAAAAAGGTTCTTTATATCTATAAATTCCAACCTAAATCTTTTTTATTAAAAATGTATCACCTTATTCTCTTTAAAACTGGATTTGATCCTTGTGATATCATGTTTTCTTTTTCTTGTATAACTTCACTCACTGAATAAGACTGTAACGCTACAGATGTATTTTTTATTACATTTACATTTATTAGAGCTATTTTTGCTCGCATAGCTTTAACTCTAGAGCATCTTGGGAAGTAGAAAAAAAATCCACAAAAAAGGAAAGACTAGATCATTGGAACAAAAAAACATTGCATCATCGGCAAAACATGATGTATAAAAAGGTTCTTTACATCTAGAAATTCCAACCTAAATATTTTTAATTAAAAATACATCACTGTGTTCTCTTTAAAACTGGATTTGATTCTTGTGATATCATATCTTATTTTTCTTGTATAACTTTATCCACTGAATATGACTAACATTACAGCTTTATTCATAAAGTCTGTTTTTGTTTTTGTTCCTTACTGCGCCTCAAACTTGCTGTTCTTTTTCCTGAATATTTTACATCCTTGAGTTTCTGAGTTCCTGTGTTCTCATTACGTAATGCATTTTTAA
>NC_141284.1:2830264-2835264 GCF_037954325.1 Fistularia commersonii
GGGTCCTATTTCCATTCTAGAGTCTTCAAGGAATCTAGTGACTGTTTTTTGAGTGTTGGGAGGCAAACACGAGAACCTGGAGGCAGGAGAACATTGAAACTTGAAAGCAGGAACCTGGAAGGAATCCAAGCACACAAGGGGAGAACATGTAGACTACAAGCAGAGGGAATCCAGGCAGGAGTACATGGAGCCTGCTGACCTGAGGAACCTGGAGAGAACCTGGGCAGGCAGGGGGAAGAACATGGCGACTAGCGACGAGGAGAACCTGGAGGGAACCCTGGCAAACAGGTGGTGAACCAGTTACATGGAGACTCCATGCAGAGAGAAGACAGGGTAGACAACACCCGCCCCCCCCCTCCAAGAACCCGCTGTGCGCTGTCCTGGCTGAGGTTCTCTGCCTGCCGCCTCGTTCTCCAGACAGGTTCATAAAAGCTTCATGAAGCTTCTCGCAAACGGAGCTGTGGAGTAAACTTTTGACAGGAGGCAGAGGGAAAGGAACCAGGAGCAGCAGGGAGTTGAGAAGGTCAAACCCCCCTCCCCCTCGAGAACAGTCCGTTCAGTAAACTAGGGTGTGTGTGTGTGTGTGTGTGTGTGTGTGGCGAGGCCTTATCTCCACGGTGAGGTCAAACACCACCTGCAGCCTCCGTTGTTGTGCTAGGACGCACAGTCCACCTCCCCCCCCCGAACCAGAGGGCACAATCGCAGAACCCAGACGTTCTGCGGTTCTTTTTCGGAGGGTGGTGTTGGGGGGGGTGGGTGACCCTCCGACACCTGGGAACCACCAGATTACCACGACCTCATAACGACTCAAGACAAAACAACAGGGACGCTTCCGAGCAAGACGGAGGCGGAACCGAGAAAACGGCGAGCGCTTGAACCCAACTTTGCGGTCGTCTAACAGAGTCAATCAACCCCCAATTATCCTGCAGGAGTTCCCCAATCGTTACATAATTCACTTCACGTCCTTCAGCCTGAGAGGTGCTAGCGTTAGCGCTGACGCTTAGCTTTTGTTGCCAGCCATTTGCACAGATGTATTGTTTATTTACAGATGTCGCAGACATCCCGCATACTGATAGCGATGCTCGCAAATCGGATAAAATATCCCAAAATCTAGACCAAGTGAGCAAGAGTGTGCACGTGTGACAATAACGCTTGCATCGCAATATTAGAATGCATATTAGAATGCCCGTGGAAGTGCATATGTGCTAAACAGAGAGCATACTGATTGGTTTACTCGGCAAAATAGGCCAATAAGCTTTCAGTGTGGGAGGGCTTTTATTTATATCTGTCGGTGCAGCAGAAGGAGGTACTCCAAAAAATGAAACATAAATTTTTAAAAATATAACTTTATAAACTTATACTTTATGTCATCTTTATTCTATATATTTAAGGATGTGAGATATGCTACCCCCCAAGTGAAGTTTCTCTGATTTTGATACTGTCAATGCCAACAGCGGCTAACGCTATACCGCTAATGCTGTTTTTGTCTTCAGCGCCACCCACGTCCGCAAAGCTAGCATGAACCAGAGCACAGGGATGGAGCTAGATGCTACATTTTTTGCTCGTATAAAAAGTTTCATTTTCAAGAAACAAGATTTTTTTTCCAAAAACCAAAATAATCAGCTCATTTCCTCTTTGCTAACGGCGCCCGCTAACAGCGCTAAGATCGCGTACTGCCTCTTTAATCCCACGCAAGGATTCCGCTGCTGAAGTTCCACTCTGAGTTTTTCTCGACAAACGGCCATATGGGCAGTTTTCAGTCTGCAGTTTTATAGGTTTAATTGGTCTCTGGAGTGTGTGTGTGTGTGTGTGTGTGTGTGTATGCGTGCTCTCACTGTAATACAGCGGTGATTTAGAAAAGAGACACAATAGTGTTGTATATCAGGCCAACCGGCTCCCCGGTGTCACACAACCGCGACTGTACCATCTATCACACACTGAGCAGGAGCGTGTCTGTGTGTGTGTGTGTGTGTGTGTGTGTGTGTGTGTGTGTGTGTGTGTGTGTGTGCGTGCGCGCGCGGATGACCCTAATCTGCTCGTTTGCCGAGTCAGACTGAAATAAATGAGAGGAGAAAGAGGTGAGTTTTAGGAGGATGAAGATGATGAAGATGAAGATAATAACAACAATGGCGAAGATGATGAGATGGATGAAATCCACGACCACGACGACTATCATCAACAACGATGGAGATTGTGAGGATGACGAGGATGAAGATGAGGATGAAGATGATGTAATGGATAATAAAAATGATGATGATGATGAAGACGATGGTGAAGATGAGGAAGAAGACGCTGTTCCCTCCGGGTTCCACAGAGGTTCTCTCCCTCCTCAACAAAACAACGAATCCAAACTATTAGAATAAAATTGACGAGAAACGTAATTTTAAAAACAGACGTAGTTTCCCGGCGCTGGTGATGAAGATGGAGATGAAGATGAGGAAAAGGAGGATGAAGGAGGGGGTTTGTCTGCTCCAGACCTGATTATCCTCGGCCCTCGGCTCCTTTCATATTCTGTCTGCCGTCGGATCCGGATCAGCAGAGTGGAAAATACAATTTAACTGTAGACACGAACGGCTTCTAAACATAGACACACACACACACACACACACACACACACACACACACACACACACACACACACACACAGTTGCATAATAGGCTGCAGGACTGTTGTATATATAATGAATGTGTGTTCTGGAGGAACTTCAGTCATTGTTAGAGCGTTCGTCCTTCCGGCCGCCTGCTCACACACACACACACATGCACACACGCGTGCGCACACACACACACACACATATACACACACATGCACACAAGTAAACAGGTTTACACACAAATGCATTGACACATAAACACCTGCACATGCAGAAAGAGACACAGAAATGCACCTACATATGAACACGGACGCGCGCGCACACACACACACACACACACACACACACACACACACACACTCACACACAAACAGATGCACAGACAGAGGCACGCACACGGATACATACCTACACATGCACACGGACACAGACACACACACACACACACACACACACACACACACACAAAGAGATGCACAGACAGACACGCACACAGATACACAGACCCATAAACACACATACACACCTACAATTACACGCAATCACCTACACACACAGAAAGAGACACACAAACACATCTACACACACACACAGTTTTGTCTTGGGTCATATTATCTTATTTTTTCAGAAGTTGCAGCTTGCAGCTTTCTAATTCCCTCTTGCTCACATTCGCATCACTGTTATAATGACAACAACAATAATATTATGACAACAACAACAATAATAATAATACGACAACAACAACAAAAGAGTAAACAAACCAAATGTTCTGCTGAGTGTGTTTTCTGTTTGACAAGTGGTCCAGATGTGCGAGTGAAAGGGTGAACAGTTGTATGTCTATATGACATACAGTGATTGGCTGCATGTTTCTATATGTGGCCCTGTGATTGGTCCACGGCAAGGCCTCTCACCCAATGACAGATAAGCTTTTTGGATGATGAATGAATGAACGCCCTGCTTCTCATAATGATGATTCAGGACAATCACTTAGTGGACAAGTTTGAGAAATAATAATATATAAATCATTTGAAATGTGGGAATAATAGTTAGAATTTTTATTATGATATATTAGAATTATTTTTTTCATCTAATATAAAATTATTATTGATTTTATAGGATAATTATTTAAAATATAGACGTAATAAATAATTAAAATAAAAAAATCAAAACAGCAGAACAATAAAAGAATAATAATCAATAAAATAAATTATTTTAATCTATAAACTAAAGACCCCCCCCCTTCCTCCTGAAACAAAATGTCTGCAGCAGTTTTTAGACAGAAGCCCTGCAGGAGCGGCCACAGGTTTGGGAGTAAAAATAACTAAAGTGAAAAGTGTGTGTGTGTTTGTGTGTGTGTGTGTGTGTGTGTGCGGGGGGGGGGGGGGGGGGGGGGGGGGGGGCTCCTCCTGCCCCTCGGAGGTAAAAAGGAATAAAAATACGGTCCTTGTGCTGCAGTCAAATGGCTCTTCGCTGTTTCACCGGGAAACAGAGCGGGTCTGTCCTCAGCAGGACGTCAGAGTCACACTGGGAAACAGCTTCGGACACACACGCACACACACACACACACACACCTCCTCGTTCTCTCAGATTGCAGTATCACATCGCCCGTCTTCCTGCCTCTTTGTTTTGCCCCCCCCCCCCCCCCGATGATGTCACCCGTCCCTGCGGCCCGGCTCCCATGATGCAACGCCGCGGTGACGCTGTGAAACAGGTTGCCGCGGCTGCAGGCGGCGTCCCTGAACTGCTGAGCCGCATCTTTCAAACCCCTTTTTCACCAAATCTTTCCTTTTTATTTTCAACGAAGGTTTTTTTTTTGCCACGCGATAAGATGTCCTTCTCGCCCCCCCCCCCCCCGCCCTTCCTTTAGATTAGATCTCTACACACACCCTCCCTCCCTCCACTGGTTGTCATGGCAGCAGGCAGCATGGCTCAGCAGTATTAATGTAGGAGCGGAGTCAGCCTGCAGACAGACGGACTGGTTTCCATGACGACGTACAACACTACAATCTGGGGTGTAAAGTTGTCCCGGCAGTACGTCCGCGCAGGTGGACGAACACCGGTCACCACGGCGACCGGTGTTCGACAGGCGGGAGGGTTGTGTGGGGGTGCGAACATGCACACAGGTACACTAAGGAACAAATACACATAAACATAAACACACACACAAAACACACAGCATGAACACCTACACACAGAGAAAGAGACACACAAACACACCTACACATGCGCGCACCAACAGACACACACAGACAGAGAGACAGACAGACACACACACACACACACACTGGCGTACACTTAAATACACACCTCCACAAACAGATACACTGACACACAAACACATACAGGTAGATATTTGCATGCACACACACACAAGCACACACACACACACACACACTGAAACACTAA
>NC_141284.1:2837764-2845264 GCF_037954325.1 Fistularia commersonii
CGCGGTGAAACCTTGAGCGGTTGACGCGACCCCGCGTTCCGCCCGCCGTGGCCTGACATCACGCCGCACACTCGTCTGTGTGTGTGTGTGTGTGTGTCGTTATCATGTGATGGCAGCCTTTCAACCGTAATCTGACCATCATTATCATCTCACCATGACAAACGAATTCATAGTTTAGGGAAACGATGCCCCGCGATGACCGAAGACGCAGCATGTTCCTCATTACCGCGCCCGCTGTCCGTCACCCCCCCCCGCCCTCCTCCGGCCTGACCAATCAGAGAGAAGGAAGTGTGTGTTTTCTCGGCGAACCTCATCACCTCATTACAAACAGCCGCGGCGGCTAAACAAGAAACGACTCTTTACCCTGACGCGAAGGCCAGCAGGGTCAGACGGCAGGTGTGTGTGTGCGCATGTGTGTGTGTGTGTGTGTGTGAGATACACTATATATTGGATTAGAGGTGAAGCAGAAGGAGAGGGGGGACACGGATGGAAAGCAATTGCTTAGTAATGTGGAAACAAAAGCTCTGTTTTAAATCCTTCCTCCTCCTCCGGTCTGAAGCCTCTGCAGCGAACACACAAAATCACCTCACGCACAAAGAAAAAATGCGCACATACGCACACGCAAAGAAGGCATCGGGTGAGTTTTAAAGCGGGGGAAATGTTGGGGAAGGCGGGGGTGAGAGCACTTAAAAAAATACCAAAAAAATCTTTTTTATTCTCCGTTTGCACAAAGTCGGTTTTCGCCCAGGAGAGTAGAAATAATCAGGATCTGAAATGTGGCACGACGCTGCCGGCGTGATCACGCAAGCTAGCTGCAGAAAAGAACGGGTTGGTGGAACTTCTTTAGGTCCCTTCTTTACGATTGGTCCTTGCAGAGCGCACACACACACACACACACCTTTTTTTTTTTTTATTGAAACGCATGTAACTTTCCTTAAATTAGCGTGGACGTGCGTCCCTCGCGGGCCTTTGTGAGGTTCTAGCAAATGGCAGCAAGCAGCCGGTAACCGGCGGTTACCAGGCCAGCGGGGCAGGATGTGAGTGTGTCGCTTGTGACAGCTGACACCGCCGAGTGTGTGTTTGTCTGTGAACACACACTCACGCACAGACAGGTGTGTGTGTGTGTGTGTCTCTGTTTGACTTTGGGAACCTTCACGTTGAAAAATTGACGGGGACACATCACTGGGTTGGATAGACACGATGGAGTGTGTGTGTGTGTGTGTATGCGTGTGTGTGTGTGTGTGTTCATGTTTTTTTTGAGAATATTCTTTGCAAGAGGTTACACACATATGTAAGATGGAGTGTTTAAAAGTAAAAATAAAAGTAAAATGAAATGCATGTTAGCCCGCTATCTACATTTTCACCTGCTTTTTGTTCATACTACGTGCTAACTGTTTACACGCAATTGCATGTTGGCATATCACAAGCTAGCCCTGTAGTGCTAGCTATGTATCGCATGGTTAAATCTTAGCGTGCTAAATTTTAGGAAACCTTACGTTAGCATAAATTCCAGCATGCTACATCTTACCTGCAAGCTCACAAAGTGGTACCCTGTTACGCATTAGCTTTTTCCATAGCAGGATGCTACATAGTATCCTGCAGTACTAGGGTTGCCTGCTATGTTAGCTTGTTACATGCTAGCAGGTCCGTCAGAGTTGTGAAGATCGGTGACAAAACAAGTAGAGAAAGGTGACGCCCCGCCGTCCGATGACACCTTGTTGTTGCTCCTGACGCTAATAAGCCCCGATTAGCGAGCTGAGATGAGAAGGTTGCAAGAACAAAGCGGCTTTTAGCGATGACGAGCTAATGCTCATCTGTGTGCTAATTATGAGTAAACGCAGGGCGGGCCCGAGGTCTCAGCAGGGATAAGAAGGTCCCAGGTGGAGACGCACATCAGGCATTTTCCAAAAAACAATGATAATTTAAAGGCAGTTCATTTTAATTACATTTACAGTGTGCGTATTTTAACATTTATCTTAATTCCCAGAGGTATTTTCACAGCTTAAATCGCTGATTATCCAGCAAGAAACAAAAAAGGCAGAATGTTTCGTGATGGATATTTTGTTTTGCTATCATCAGCGAAAGTTTAGAAAATACAGAAAGTAGGATTAATTGCAGAAAACTATTTTCTTATGACACAAAGACGGGGGTCTCCGGAAACAATCGAGCATCAGGGTGGGAAAAAAAAAAATCTTTAAATGTGAGAGGAGCACCGGGGTGTCGGAGGGGGTTTGCCGTGAATGCCTGGTTTGGCTAATGGCTAAAAGCGCAGGAAGCCAGTTACATAACGTCTTCCTCCTCATCAAAGTGAGCGCAGAGCTGCTTCCCAGTCAGCTGCACACACTCCGAGGAACAGGGGGGGAACCAGGGAAAGCACTTTGAGCCCCCCCATCCCCGCCTCCACAACACACACACCCCCAGCCGCCCCCTCCCCGCCGGTTCATTCCAGGACGGCGTGCTAATCCAGGTGAACCAGGGAAGGTAAAGACGGCCGGTTAACTCTTAATGGGATTCGGAGCGCCCCCCACACACACACACACACACTTCCCTGCTGCGAAGGCTTTTATTTTGTCGAGCCGGCCCCTGTGTGACGTTCACTTCCCCCCGAAAAAAACGACAAATGGAATTCCAAGGGGATTTAAGCTATGATGGGCTGACACGTGAAGGTTAATCAGGAATCTCAGTGGATTATGATGTTATGCAGATGACACTGTAGTGTTTAGTGAGAGCAGGGAGAAGGTGGAGGAACATCTAAAAAGGTGGAGGTGGAGGAGGAAGTACGCCCTGGAAAAGGGTCACCCCCCCACCCCCACCCCAAAATAACCCCACCCTTCCTCCAGTCAATAAGGATGCTAATTAGCAGAAATGCTAGTGAAATCCCACAGGAGCTTGTTAAGAACCTGCTAGCTCCTCGGTTCAATGTAGTTTAGACTTTGTACTTTCGCACACACACACACACACACACACACACACACACACACACACACACACACACACAGAACAGTAATCAACAGGAAGTGGAGTTGAAATCAACAGGAACTGATTATAAAATAACCAGGAAGTAACTTCAAAATCATCAGGAAGTGACTTTAGAATGACAAGGAAGTGATGTCGTCGTCAACCGGAAGGGGCATCAAAATCAACAAGGAGTAAAAAAATAAAATAAAATAAAAAAATCAACAAGGAGTAAATTTAAAATAACCAGGAAGTGACTTTGAAATAATCAGGAAGTGTCTTAAAAATAAACAGGAAGTGACCTTGAAATCAACAGGAAGTGTTTTCGAAATAACCAGGAAGTAAATTTAAAATCCACAGGAAGTGAATCTTAAATTTCCCGCAGGACTTTACAAACATTCAAAAATTTGAGGGAATTTAAAACTTTTTAAAAGTATTTTGATGGACTTTTCAATTGATTCCTTGTTGATTTTCAAGACACTTCTCTTTCTAAACAATCTTTTATTTATTTGTTTGTTTGTCTATTTTCAAATTGAAGTATCTCAAACCCATTCATACATTTTTATATATTTTTTATCAATTTTTTTTTGACTTTCAGGGAATTTCACAGCTCCAGACTTTTTTGCAAAATTCAAAACTTTTAGCCGTGTTGCAGGATCTTTCCCAATCCAGATATACCTTACTAAACATCCAGCATCTGTCCTGGTTGTCTGGCGATTTTTCTAGCGATAATTGAGGATATTTGACCGCTGACCTCGGAGCGGAGGAGGTCAGCTGACCATGCCGCCGCCGCCGCCGCCGCCGCCACACTCTCTCCGCCCGCCGGCGCTCCGTCTCCGTTCAGATTGTGTAATGAGATTAGCGGCGCGGCTACAACGCGCAGTAATCGGGCTTTGACCCCGAGCTCCCACTGCATCATGGGAAGTTCTACATCTGGCCTGGCCTGGTGTGTGTGTGTGTGTGTGTGTGTGTGTGGCAACACGCTGTGATTCTCACTACTTTTTACACTGTGACGTTACAGCAGGACCCCCTACACACACACACACACACACACATATGCATGCCAATAAATCATGCATGTGTTAGTCAAGGTACACATGATTGGTGTGAGTTCCTGTTACCGTGTGTGTGTGTGTGTGTGTGTGTGTGTGTGTGTGTGTGTGTGTCCGATGACTCTTATCTGGTTGAACAGCTGTTTCCTGCTCCAGCCCAGGGGGGCAGAAGCACCAGGCCGCCGACCACCGGCCGCCGACCCGGCCACGGGGCGCAATCAGCAAGTGTGTGAGAACCAGTGAGAGAGAGACATCATGTTTCTGTGTGTGTGTGTGTGTGTGTGTGTGTGATTCGACACGAGTGAAGGCGTAAGCGTGTGTGTGTCCAAAATGATGGATTAGCGGCAGAGTTTTGGAGGATTGGTGGAAATGTCGCATGAAAGCTTTGCCCCGGGGCTGAGACGCCACTGACAACTGGTGAGTGTGAGAGGGTGTGTGTGTGTGTGTGTGTGTGTGTGCGTGAACGCGTGTCGGGTCAACTCACAGCGGAAACAAAGCGAGGGGTAATGAAATGAAAACACACACCGTCACAGCTGACCGAACTCCTCAAGCCGCTCCCACTGACTGTCGTCTCAAAAACACGCAGCTATAAATTGATCAGAAAATGAGGATCGGTCGATAAAGTAATTGATTCCTTATTTTTTTAGGTTTTAATTAAGATGCTCATTGATCGATAAAGTAAGCCTCTGATTTGTTGTTGCTATGACGAGCAGTTCGAGGCCCGCAGAACCCGAGATCGTCCGATCTTGTCTTTCTGCGAACGTGAAAAGCCCAAAACGCAAAAAAAAATAATAAAACCCTCGAGTGTCGTTGCCATAGAAACCTCTGTGACATCACGGACCAGGTGACACAAACCATGTGACCCCCCGCGGGAACTTCAGAAGACGCCTTGATTTGCAACTCCAGATCTCAGCGTGGACTGAGCCTGGGTCCGTGCACGCTGGCGGCCGGACACCCGGGTCGTGCACGTCACCCTCGTCTGTTGCCATGGACACGAAGATACAGCTTGTATTCCAATTAATAAGCCTCTCAAAATAGACATCAACAGCCTTCCTTGTTCCTGTTAGCGAGTTAGCCTGCTAGCTTGGTTTTTAATTTTTTATATTTTTTCAAATAAACTTTACCAAAAACATTGAAAACAAAGGAAAATATGAATTTTGAAAACGCCGCCGCGTGCTAAAGGCTCGTCGGGGACGGGAAAACAACAACAAAAACAACAACAACGGGCCTTTGTGCAACTAGTCCGGGGTAATTAATGACATGGAAGGAAGAGGAAGAAGAAGGTGTGTGTGTTAGTGTGTGTGTGTGTGTGTGTGTGTGTGTGGTTATTAGAGAACAATGGCGTACAGACGCAACAAGAGGAAGGAAGAACAAAAGCAATATTAGAGGGAATGAGGCTGTGGGGGGGTGGAAGGGATGAATAAGGAAAAACGGCGAGGAGCATTAATAATTAAGAGTCTGACACACACACACACACACACACACACACACACACACAAGCCATGACACAGATAGAGGACAAAGACCCCCCCCGACCCCCCCTCTATATTGCTATAACTATATTGGTCTTATCTCCTGGACACAGGGCGCCATTCACCGCCACAATATCATCATTATTTACACCCAGATGGAGAGCTCCTATTGTTAGCCGGATGTGTGTGTGTGTGTGTGTGTGTGTGTGTGTGTGTGTGTGTGTCGGGGGATGGATGGCGAGGGTACAGATTTATGTCCACCCGTGTCTTGACCTCCTGCCTCCCCCCACCCACCGTCCGGTGGAAGCCTCCTCAGATCGCGGTGAAAGGGGCGGGTCGGGAGGTGGAGAGGGGAGCGCCATCGCTAACAATGAGCCGGACGGCGAGCGTGGAGTGGGGGGTTGAAGGTCAGGGGTGGCGGCGGCGGCGGCGGCGGCGGTGGGGGGGTCAGGCCAGACCGAGTCCATGTTCAAAGTAATTGAGGGATCAGTATTTGGCGTTTTTTCAATTAGTGCCGTGACCTCGCCGTCCGGAGAGCGGCTGACGAAAGAGCTGCTCCACTGCAGGTGTGAAGATCCAGCAGCTCCATCAATTTGATGTCTGCTTGCACGAGGCAGCCAGACAGTTAATTACACAAAACTACACACAAGTATAGATTCTTATATGTATATATATCATCATTTCCGGACTATAACCCGCAATACGGCGGCTTAAACGACGATGCGGCTAATTTTTTAGGGCTAACTAGCTTCGCGCCGCCAAAACGTTTAGCCTCGTCACATTGGACCAATTAACTTACTGTGAAATTCTGTGGCCGTTCAATTCCGACACACTCAATTTTAATGGTTTTATCGCGCAGGAGGAAGACCAAGATAGCGATCGAAAATGATGGATGGACTTTTCCTTCGGTTATTTATTATTCATCTTTTCATCAGCCGTGTTACAGGCAGTGTTCGTGAAAATAAAGCATTTCCAGTGCGTATTTGAGGATGTTACCTGTATGTATTTAATTAAAAGTGTAAAAAATATTTGTGTAAATATCTTATGTTACAACATGGACACCTGCGGATTATAGACAATTGTGGCCTATATATGTACACATAGATTCATTTAGATATTTTTTAGCCGGTGCAGCTTAAATTAGAGTATATATGATATCTATATATATACATGTTAGCACTTGTAACTCGATTTGCCTGTATATCAAATTCAATTCCCCCCATTCGAATGAATTGCAAAGCTATTAATCTGTTCCAGCCCCCTGTTTTTGATGTGCTTAGAAATAAAAAAAAATTACTTTATAAATAACAAATAATGTGCAAAAAATAATGTATCATTTGTTATTTCGAAAAATAATAATAATAAAAAAAAAACATAAAAAAAAGAGAATGTGAAGAAATAAACTGGTTTGGCTCCCCGAATGATACAAAGACTAGTTGATTTGTACATTCAGGAGCTTCAGGATTCTCAGAGGTCTCACACACACACATATACACACACACACACACACACACACACACACACACATACACACATACACACTCCAGAGGCCAAACCTGCAGCCTCTTTGCTAGCAGGCTAGCCCCCCTGCCATTAGTCTAGATTAGCCAACAGCTAACATTGTGCTTAGGATGAACCCTGTCACTGACGGTAGCTGACGCGGCTACACGTTGCCGTAGCAACGAACTAACATTCTCGGCATGAACATACGAAGCGACAGACGCATCACGGCCAAACGAACAAGCCAATCAAACGGAGGGGTTCCCCTATCTAGATGAAGGAAAAAAATGGCAGCACTTCCTGTCTGAGCAGCTGCATGGGCGTAAACGTCGCTCTGATGGACGAGCCCACTCTCACTGTGCCAGACACACACACACACACACACACACACACACATCTTCCTCTTCCTCACCCCTGACACACAATGGAGACACCGGGTCAATAATGTAAATCCAGAAACACTTGACTCTGCTGGCCGGTCATTCGATTACACAGATTTGACACACACACACACACACACA
>NC_141284.1:2850264-2870264 GCF_037954325.1 Fistularia commersonii
GCGCCGCACCGCACGCCAAGATGGCCGCAAGTGGCGCCGCGATCGATTTCAGGCCGCATCGGGCGTCACGCGAGGGAGCCGTGTCAGGCGGCGAGCAGAGCGATGCCTCCTGACACGGCGAGAGGGGAGCTCGCGTGAGTGGAGGACCACACGCTACACACACACACACACACACACACCTCCCCCCTAAGTGTGTGTGATGGGCTGCTTTTCATAAACACACACACACACAGTATCAAAATCTGTGGTGGAGAATCAACTCCAGAGGAAAAAACACATGTGCATGAAAGCTCTGAAGGGGTCCTACACACACACACACACACACACACACACACATCCTCTGCAACGTTCTTCCCAAACACCGCAGGCTCTTGTGGGCTGATGGGATCTCAAATCTGACAGGACCACTGGGGCCCCTGAGGGCCTCCTTCAGGAGGTGAGGAAAGGAAGCTAGGAAGCAAGAAGAGACAGGAGGGAAGAGGAAAGGAGGAAAAAGTGGACAGATGAAGATGGAAAAGAGGATGGATGGATGGATGGATGGATGGATGGATGGATGGATGGATGGATGGATGAGTAGATGAGTAGATGAGTAGATGAGTAGATGGATGGATGGATGGATGGATGGAGGGATGGATGGATGGATGAGTAGATGAGTAGATGGATGGATGGATGGATGGATGGATGGATGGATGGATGGATGGATGGATGGATGGATGGATGGATGGATGGATGGATGGAAGCAGGTGAGGTGAGGAAAGGAATGGAAGGAAGTAGGAGAGGAGACGGCTAAATGTACAGTTTTGAAAATATGTTTTTTTCTTCTAGTTAAAAAAATCAATCCGACTTTTCAAAAAACAATTTATTGATAATTTATATATTAATCAATTTATATATCTTTAATGGAATTTATTCGTTTACTTTTTTAAATAAAATTTCCAGAAAGTTTTTGGTGATTCAATGATTTGCTGTCTTCATAAATCATTTATTTCCAGTGTGTTTTAATAATAATAATTATGATCAGATTTTATTTACATCATATAATGACTGTAAAATAATCAATAATAAATAAATCAACGAGAATATAAAATAAGACATTCAATGCATCCATTAAATACAAATGGGACAATAAAATTACAAATATCAATCATTACTGATCATTTGGGTTGTTATTGATCCGAGGGCAATGACGGAGTGACTAAAAATCCGGATATCTTTTAAAGCTCGGCTGGAAAGCAGATGTTTGACGAAAAAAACTGGAGGATTTTAAAGTGTAAAAAAATAAAAGCAAAAAGAGGAAGAAGAGAAGAAGAGAAGGAGGAGGAAGAGGAGGGTTTGTTTATCTTTGAGATGATGCTGATGCAGGAGGACTCCCGTCTCCAGGGAAGATCAGATCTATGATGCATCACTGACACCAAACTGGTCCTTTATTCCCTGCTTTTTACACACACACACACACACACACACACACACACACACACACACACACACAGACACACACACACACACACGCTTGTTTTTCCTGGAGTGAGTGAACTACTCTAGCGAGAGCTGAAACATGTCAAGCTCTGTCACGCAACAGGGCTGCATCGCTTGTGTGTGTGTGTGTGTGTGTGTGTGTACATCTCTATATGTGTTATGTATGTATGTGTGTGTGTGTGTGTGCGTGTATGAGAGATGCCGCTCTGAGGGGCTGTGTGACAAACCAAAACATTTTTTCAGAGATGGAAGGCAGTACATCTCCGACCATTTGCGTGCTTCAGTACAAGCTTGCGTGTGTGTGAGTGTGTGTGTGTGTGTGTGTGTGTGTGTGTAAGCTGTCATCGCTCAGCGAGTATTAAACACTGGCCGACATTTAACCACTATTTTGCCAGTAGAGGGGAAAAAAAAAAAGTCTATTTATTTTTCCGACAGCTTAAAAGGTTTAATCAATAAAAGCAGTGGGGGAAAGTTTTGCCAATATCTGATCGATTCGGAGGATATTGACGAGGAAGAGGAGGCGACCTCAGAATCAGCAGGAGAATGACGGGGTCGGCGAGAACGGGAAGGGAAAATAAATAGGGTTCCATAAAAAACTGAATTCATCTTATCCTGTGTTAACAGTTGTGAGGGGGCGGAGCCTATCCCATAGGCCGAGACAAGGGGTTCACTCTGGACCAATCACAGAGCCCCAAATAGAAACTCTTCACCCTGTAATTCTTCGCATACCGTATCTATAAGGCGTGCTTAAAATCCTTACATTTTCTCAAAAAATTGTCCTTGCTCCTTATAATCCGCGGCATTTTGTATGAATTCTTGTTGCGCAAACAATTTTACCTATCTATATATATATATATATATATATACTGTATATATATATTCATATATATATATGTTTTACCACGCGCCTTATAATGGGGTGCGCCTTATGTATGAAAATAGACACCCGTTCATTGATATTGTGCCTTATAACAATTTACATCTGCAAAACACAAAGTGCAAACAATCACCCTGTTATTTACACATTTTACCGTCACGCTTTGAACGCTGCGGCTAAAACAACGATGCGGCTACTTTACGTTTTTTTTTTTTTTTTCTTCACGCTAACGAGCATCGCGCCGCCAAAAAGTTTAGCCTCATCACATCGGACCGATGAAATGACCGTGAAATTCTGAAGCCGTTTAATTCAAGACACCGAAGAAGATGATTTTAACCATTTTAGCGCGCAGGAGGAAGACCGAGATAGCGATCAGTTGGAGGAGAACAAAGCGTGGATTGAAAATGGATACACACACACACACACACACACACACACACATATATATACACACTGTAATACCTAGAGTCGTATATCAAATTTAATTTCCCCCATTCCAATGAATTGCAACGCTATTAATCAATTCCAGCCCTGTTTTTTGATGTGTTTATAAATCAGAAAAATGTACTTGTCAAATAACAAATATTGTAAAAAAAATAATAAGACATAATAAAAGAGAAGTGAAGAAATAAACTTGTTTTATAAAATGTGTTTCATGCTGGTTAAGGAGGGGGTTGGAGGAGTTTTGCATTTAGTGCGCTATCGCTTAACTTAGCATTAGCTACACACTAAATGCTAATGTGTTGCTAAATGAAACTAGCACACTTTGCTACACTTCATGCCTAAATTTCATTTCTGGACACTGAAGCCGCTGCAAAGACACACACATGCACATACACACATAAACACACACATATTCCTATAACTCATAACACATGTACACAAAACATATATGCAATAACACACGCATGCACACAACCCATACACAATCACAAGAAAAACATACCCACACAAATATACAGACACACAAACACGTACTTACACATGTTCATACACACACACACATTAACTCAAACTCTATCTCTCTCTCACACACACACATTCCCACAACTCACTCTATCTCTCTCACACACGCACACACACACACACACACACACACACACACAGAACACATATGTACAATGATGCACACACATGCACACAACCCATACACAATCACACGTATAAAACATACACACGCAAAAATACAGACACATACTTAGAGATGGTCATACACATAAGCATTCCCACAACTCAAACACACACACACACACACACATACAAAGGAATGCACAGACACAAACACACACACACACAAACACATACCCACACATGCACATATACACACATAAACACAGTGTGTTACACACACACACACGTATATTACCGCCACTCAAAACATACACACACACATGCATGCACAGACCACAGACACACATAAAACATACACAACACACGTATACATGTACACTCAGAAAAAACACACATGTAAATTTACAGACAAATACACACACACGCACACCACACACATGCACACCCATAAAACACACACAAATGTAAGGGGCACAGACAAACACACAACCACACGTACGTGCATACACACATGAACTGTTACACACACATGTACACATCCCCAGCACTTAAAACTCTCTATCACACACACACAGACATACACAGATGCACACACAGAAAACACATGCCCACAAGTATACACACAAATACACAACCATACTGAAACACATATGCACGTGCACACACATAATACACGCCCACAAATTTATAGGCCCAGACAGACACGCAAACCCTCGCACATGTGTATGCACACATATAAACATAAAACACACACACACAAATGTATAGACATACACACAAACACCTTACATGCCTGTGCACAGACACAAACACACACGTGCACACATAAATATATACACACCACACAAAACATACAAACACATGCGTATGTACACACACACACACCACTTATACACACATGCAGAACATACACGCGCACATGCACCCACACACACACACACATAAAACACAAACGTCCATGTATAAACAGAGACATACGCAACCACATAAACAAACCGTGTATAGCCGTGCAGACGCTCACACACGTGCATGAACAAAAACACACTCACACACACACACACACACACACACACACACACAGAAGTGCGGGTGTTAAATGTCGCCGGTGCGTCAGCGCGAGCCGGTCCTGGGAAAAACCGTTGCAGCCGCTGCCGAGCGGCTGCAGGAGGAGGAAGGAGACTGACAGCTTGCGTTTTCTTTTTCCGAGCGTGACCTCGCCCTGCGCGCACGCAGCTCCAGAATAAAACACGGCCGAGGTTTTCCCACTGGGGAAAATTCCCGGGCCCCGTGTCAGTGTTTTTCGGGCGGCCGCTGTGAAAACACCGGGCGGCGCTGCGGGAAACTTTGCACCGGGCCGATTCGGGAAAACAAAAGCTCATCCGATCGGTGGCGAAGCGGCGGCGGCGGCTCACGTTACTCGAGGGGATTACGGCTATTTATTTGCGTTAACGGCGTGAGAACAGAAGCCGTTTTGTTTTGTGGTGAAAAAACAACAACAAAAAAAATCCCCCAAAACGCAGCGTCCCTGTGAAAATAATTGCCGTTGTCGCGTTGTGTTTTCTTCAAACTCCCGACAGGGTTCTGCTGGACGCCGGTTTTGGTGTCGCCTGGTTGAGTAAACACAAACAGCCGGTGCTAACCGCTAACTGTTAGCATTAGCGAAACACATTTTCCTTTAATTACAGATTGCGTTTTTCCTGGCTTGTCGCATGCAAGGACCTGCCATGCTAACGAGGCTAATGCTAACAACGCGACGCGCGCAAAAAACGTAGCTAACTTCATCGATTGAACGCCGGAAGTTCTGCTCAAGGGACAGATTTACGGGGGGGTGGGGGGTTCCACGAGTAAAAAAGAAGTAATCCATTACATTTCCAGAGTAACTAACCCGCCGCCTGTGAACAGACGGACTGCGAGCAAGAGGTTCAGGGTTTCCTGCTTGTTTATTTCTAATTTTATGGATTTTGAAGCCCTCTCTGACTCGCTGGCCTTCTTTAAAGGCTAACTGCGCGCATATGTGTGTGTGTGTGTGTGTGTGTGTGTGTGTGTGCATGTGCATGTCTGTGTGTGTGTGTGTGTGTGTGTGTGAGCTGGGAGTTTGTGCCCATGTGCGTGCAAAGGGGTAGAAAGATATTTTTCGCTCTACATTCCACTTTGACAACATCATTAGCAGCCGGGCCGACCTGGCAGGAAAGGATGGGCCGGGCACGCTGGCACACACACAAGCACACACATGCACACACACACACACACACACACACACACACACTCACACAGAGCCATGTTTCCACAGCGGGGGATGAGAAACTCTCTAATAGCAGAGATGAAGATGCTGCATCACACGTTTGTGCCTCCGACAGCTGGAACTCCAGCGCTCTTAGCACGTTAGCATTAGCTAGCATTCATCCATTCATGGATAATGTGGCGGGCATGCAGCCAATCACAGCTGGCGTCGGGACGAGAGGGGCGGGGTTTCGGACGGACGGGTCAGCTGTCAATCATCCAACAGTTCACAACAACGGACAGTTTGGAGGCTTGAGGGAACTTGTGAGGTTTTTGGATGGAGGTTAAAGATTGAGAACCTTGGGAGAACTTGAGGAGAACATGGTGAGAACCCTGGCAGGAGAACCTGGAGACTCCGCACAGAGAGAACCCAGTTTCCAACCAGATCAGAACGAGGAACCTTCTGGTTTGACCAACGTTCCGCTTGAAATCCCCAATGGGGTCCGTCTCCATGGCGACCGAATGTTCTCCAACCATCTGAACAAGTTGAGAGCCACAGCGTCAACGTTCTCAGGTGGAGAACGGCTGAGGACCACGAGCTGAAGATGGAGGACGTCTAAACCGGATGTTCTGGTAATCTTCGCCATCTGGTGCGGAGGGCGTCGCGTCCTCAGGAACGTTCTAGCACCTGCACTGGCTCCTCCTCCTACAGAAGGTCTCTTCCTGGCCTCCAGGACCTGCGTGAAGACCGTGAGAACTTGGTCCGCAGGCCGGGGACGCGTCAGGCCGACCGCCGCTAACTTTTTAACGAGCGTGGCGGCGGCGCGGAGCTACGAGGTGTTAGCTTTACGGCGCCGCAGAGCGGCGGGAAGTCCAGCAGGCTGCCGGTCGTAAAGCCGAGCGTGTGGAGGAACGCTAATCGGAGCCAGATCTTCACCGCCGTGGAGATACCTCCCACTTCCCCGCAGGGAGGTTCAAGATGGACGCCCAAGCCCAGCAGGACCGGCGGCCGCTGGGTTCTGAAGAACTGAACGCGCCGTTCAGGAAGACCATCAAGGGTCCCCTCCATGGCAACGGAAGAACCAGAACCAGGTTCTCCACTCACGTCAACAACCATGACCTCCAAGAAGGAGCCTCCAGGTTGAATTGAACGTCTCTCCATATTTTCCTGCCTCCAGGTTCTCCGTGTTCCTCCAGAAGCAGTCAGAAGATCCAGTGATTCTTCTGATGAAGGTCCAGGTCCCCTTCAGGATCTACCTGGGTTGATGGTCGCCATGACAACAGGTGGAGCGAAGGTAGCGTGAAAATTAGCTTCATCAGGTGTCAGTTTTCTGAATGGGAATTCCCCTTTTTTTTATTTTATTACACACACACACACACACACACACACACACACACACTTCAGGTCAGTTGTTTGGAGATGGCATTTGTTTTTCTTAATTTCAATTTTTAACACCTGTAATAATAGAAGGTTGGCGGGGGGGGGGGTAGTAGTCTGTGGTTGCACGATCTCATTGGATCATTTGGAGATATGACATTTCTAAATGACATTTACGATCAACGGCCTCTTAATTGACATTGAGGAAGTGTGTGTAGAGTGCCGTCTCACACACACACACACACACACACACACACACACACAAAGCAGCAGGTCATGATAATTAACCCCTCTCATCAGGACTGGGGCGCCGGTGTTATCGGCGGGTAATTGTGGACCCTAATCTTTATTTGCGCTCATTAATCACTCGCCGGCTCTGGACGCCAATTAAGACTCGTTAACGAGCCAGACTCGTTAAGAAACACGCCGTCATCCGCGGTCCTTTATTACACCGTTATTACCCGCCCCCCCCCCCCCCTGAGTGGGGCGCACATCTACGACATGATTACGCCATAACAGCGGGAAATGAATCTGGGGTGAAAGACAACCGTATCAATAGGTGTGATCGATTCAATCCATCCATCCATGTAATCCATGGTTTATGACAATGGTATCAATAGCTTTGATTAATTGATTCAAACCATCCATCCATCCATGAAATCCATGGTTTATGACAACCTCATCAATAACTTTGATTGATGGATTCCATCCATCCATCCATACATCCATCAAATCTATCAGATCCATTGTTTTTGACAACCTTATCAATAGCTTTGATTGATTGTTTCCATCCATCAAGTACATGGTTTATGACAACCGTATCAATAGTTTTGATTGATTGTTTCCATTCATCAAGTACATGGTTTATGACAACCGTATCAATAGTTTTGATTGATTGATTCCATCCATCAAGTACATGGTTTATGACAACCGTATCAATAGTTTTGATTGATTGATTCCATCCATCAAGTACATGGTTTATGACAACCGTATCAATAGTTTTGATTGATTGATTCCATCCATCAAGTACATGGTTTATGACAACCGTATCAATAGTTTTGATTGATTGATTCCATCCATCAAGTACATGGTTTATGACAACCGTATCAATAGTTTTGATTGATTGATTGCATCCATCAAATACATGGTTTATGCATCAACCTGTATCAATAACTTTGATTGATTCCATCCATCCGTCTATCTATCTATCAATCAAATCCATGGTTTATGACAACCGTATCAATAGGTTTGATTGATTGATTACATCCATCCACCCATCAAAGCCAACAGTATGACAACCGTATCAATAGTATCAATAGTTTCAATAGTTTTGGTTGATTGATTTCATCCATCAAATACATGGTTTATGACAACGGTATTAATCACTTTGATTAATTTCATCCATCCATCCATCCATCCATCCATCAAATTCATGGATTTTGACAACCGTATCAATAGGTTTGATTGATTGATTGATTACATCCATCCACCCATCAAATCCAACCGTATGACAACCGTATCAATAGTATCAATAGTTTCAATAGTTTCGATTGATAAATTCCATCCATCTGTCTATCTATCCATCAAATCCATGGTTTATGACAACCGTGTCAATAGGTTTGAGTGATTGATTGATTGATTGATTACATCCATCCATCCATCAAATCCATGGTTCTTGACAACCCAATCAATAGATTTAATTGATTGATTCCATCTCTCAATCCATTCATCCATACTTCCATCCCTCCATCCATCAATCCATACATCTCACCCATGGTTTATGACAACTGTATCAATAGCTTTGATTAATTTACTGATTGATTGATTCCATCCACCCATCCTTAGAATCCAGGGTTCATGACATCTGCATCACTGATTGATTTTGATTGATTGATCGATCGATAAATTCCACCCATCCATCCACGATGAAGATCAATCATCTGATGGACCGGACCAAAATGGACGACCGATCGCGTCGCTCTTCGACAGGAAGATCGATCTTTTCACCCGCCGGCCGAAAGATTTCGGTGCCGATCGCCTCGACCTCTAGCTGACCTTGGAAAGCTCATGGTTTCTCGCCGCCGCCGCCGCCGCCGCTTCGTGTGCCAAGGGATTTAGCAGGATACTTTTAAGTGTTTAATCAGCTGACCAGGTTGCGGAACGGCGTGGAGATTTGGCCGAAACCTCGTCAGGTCGACCTCAAGGAACGCGAAAACGTCTTGGAAATGAACGGTGGGGGTTCTTTGGGTTCTTGGGGTTCTTTGGGTTCTTTGGGTTCTTTGGGTTCTTGGGGTTCTTGGGGTTCTTGGGGTTCTCTTCGCGGCGGCTAACGGGATTAGCATGGAAGTGTGGAATTAGAGCCGGTTGGTCGACAGCCAACGGCGGGTCTTTGAACGCAGCGCCAGGCGCTCGCGGCGGATCAGCCGCGCTGAGGCGACGGTAACCTGCCGCCGTGAGGTCACGCCGGGGGAGGAGCGATCTGATTGGCTCGCAGCTTGGGGGCGGAGCAGAGCATTGGACTATTCACACCTGAGGACAACCTACTCTTCAATGAAGCTGCTGGTTTGGGAGCTGCAGGAGGAAGACGGAGAACCTGGAGAACCCAGGCAGGAGAACATGGAGAACCAGGTAGGAGAACATGGAACCCAGGTAGGAGAACATGGAACCCATGTAGGAGAACATGGAACCCATGTGGAAGAACATGGTAAACCCAGGTAGGAGAACATGGAACCCATGTAGGAGAACATGGAACCCATGTGGAAGAACATGGAGAACCCAGGTAGGGGAACATGGAACCATAGCAGGAGAACATGAACAGAACCCAGGAAGGTGGACATTCAACCCAGGTAAGAGAACCTGGAGAACCCCTGAAGGAGAACATGGAGAACCCAGGTTGGAGAACATGGAGAATCAGGTAGGAGAACATGGAGAGCCAAAGTAGGAGAAATTGGAACCCATGTAGGAGAATATGGAGAACCCTGATTGGAGAACATGAATAGAACCCTGGAAGAAAGACATTCAACCCAGGTAGGAGAGCCTGAGGAACCCCTGAGGGAGAACATGAAGAACCCAGGTAAGAGAACTTGGAAAACCCAAGTAGGAGAACATGGAACCCAAATAGGAGAACACGGAACCCAAGAAAGAGAACATGGAGAACACAAGTAGGAGAACATGGAACCCAAGTAGGAGAACATGGAACCCAAGTAGGAGAACATGGAGAACCCAAGTAGGAGAACATGGAACCCAAGCAGGAAAACATGAACAGAACCCAGGAAGGAGGACATTCAACCCAGGTAGGAGAACATGGAGAACCCCTGTAGGAGAACATGGAGAACCCAGGTTGGAGAACGTGGAACCCAGGCAGGAGCATTATTAGTTCAGGAGGTAAAGTTGCTAAATGAGGGTAAAACTAAGCTAATCCAAGCTAGCAGGATGCTAAAGGTGGCTAATACCTAGCGAGAGATGCTACAGAAGGCTGGGGCTAAATAAGGAGTATTTTTAAATAGGCTACGAGGCGCTAAAAGACAGCATTGAACATGCTAAAGAGGTGCTAACACTGCTAACAGCTAGCCGTCAGATGCCTCTGTTCTGCAGGAGCAAACAAGGACCTACTAGCTGCGAATGAAGGGCGTAGCCATGTTAGCGCATAGCAACACGTTGTTTTTGGACTGGAAAGAGGGCGGAGAACCCGTCAAGAACCCCTCGCCGAACACGGAACTTCCCCCTCCCCCGGGCTAGCGTGATTTTGGCAGCGCGGGAATTAACGACACGTCGGTCGGACGCTGATATCATGATTTACGCCGGCTCTTTGAAGCGAGGGGCGCTAACGCTGGCGCCGGGCCTCGGCGTTATTAATGTGACAGCTGTGTTTGCCTTCGCGCTGCACAAGAACTCTCATGCTTTCCGGGAGTCGCCGGCGAGAGATCGTTAGCCCGCGCCGCCGCCGCCGCCCTTTTCGTAAAAAAAATTTAAAAAAAGAGGCTAGTTTGGCTTGTTTCTGCTGGAACGCCGTCTTAATGTGTGACATCATCGCACCATCTAAGGCGATGCTGTGATGAAAAAAAAAAACAAAACAACAGAATTTTCTTTCATAACGATAGAAAATAGAAATAACTATAGCGGAACATCAGGCAGAATTTTCTCCGCTACGTCCCTGACCTTTAACGGCGGGAAATGGCGTAGTGATGCTAGCGGGGTGTGTTATTACCGCGTTATTACAGAGTTACTACTATTATTAGTGTGTTATTAGCGTGTTATTAGCCGAGAGGCGGATGCCGCAAACCCTCGCTTGACCTTAATCACATTACACAACCATCATCACCAACGCATATTCACACGTGTGTGTATGTGTGTGTGTGTATGTATGTGTGTGTGTGTGTGTGTGTGTGTGTGTGTGTGCCCTGCTGCTGACCCTGTACAGCTGGATTACACGAGATTTTTAAGCTGGCACTTTCCATCCCAGTGGGAAAAAGTCAGGACATGACTTAACTGTGAACCCACACACACACACACACACACACACACACACACACACACATACATATTGCATATGAAACCATACACACATGTAATATTTATATCCCACTCACATGCAACAGTCTGGTCAAATAATCTCACACACACAAACATGGCCTGCTGCTTTGACCTTGTGATTGTGTACGTGTGTGTGTGTGTGTGTGTGTGTGCGTGTGCTCGGGATTATAATTTCTAATGGTGCAAATGGAAAGGAGCGTCGTTTGATGGCGGACGCTAGGCCTCGTCCCCGCGGCGCCCTCCGGGTGTCATGTCAGGAAGCAACTTGTTATTTTTTTTTTCTGCGTGTGAAATAATTTTCTCCTTATTTCCCAGAATAAAGATGGAGGAGCGGCGTGTTCCCGCCGCCGGCCGCCAAGGAGGAAGCACCTGAGGTCGCGCTCGGGCGAGAGGAAATACTTCATTGCTCGGCAGCGGGGGAAAAAAAAAAAAAAAAAAAAAAAACCCCGACCTTCGGTAAAACGTTTGGCAGGAATCGGCGAGAATTTCTTTGAAGCTATAAATTACATTCGTTTTCCTGACTTTATCCCGGCGTTATTTTACAGTTATTACATAGTTATTACATAGTCACGTCAATTACGCTGCATAGTATCGTTGTTTTTTTCCGGTGATCTCAGCTAGCGGGGGGAGTATTTACAGTCAAGCGATAGTATTTCTACCGCAATTAAAAGTTATTTCTGTCGTTTTTGTTTTTTTTTTAAATGTGTTTTTCTAACCTTTTCGGATGATTCACGCGTCCGAAAAGCCGAGCGAAAACCTCACATCCTCGACGACCACGCCAGCAGCGCTGCGCCGAGCTGGTTGCCGGGGCGACGGGTGCAAATAGAACAAACCTGAGCGGCGACGAGCGCGAGACGTCCAGAACGCGACCCGCCGAGCGACGGACAGACGGACGGCAGTTTAACTCTCTTTCCAGCTCAATAAGCGGCCTTGTGGAGTTGCTGAGCGGCGAACGTGCGCGTGTGTGTGTGTACGCATGTGTGTGTGTGTGTGTGTGTGAGAGACACACTCCTGCCAAGCTGCGGTCCGGCCTGCGTGCCTGGGAAGGAAAACAGCCCATAACAAAAAGCCAAGAGCTAGAAGCCAGAATGTGAAACGAGCAAATGTAGGAGTTTTTGTTTGGCTGTGTGTGTGTGTGTGTGTGTGTGTGTGTGTGTGTGTCGCCCCGAACCCCTTGCTAGTTCGGTCCAAACGCTCTGCAGCCGCGGGGTCTCCCCCGAAAAACGATCTGAATTATATAAACAGCCTCTATCGGCTGCGACGCCATTCCTGATCGGAAAGATTGACCGAAAGAAAACGTTGATTAATCATGATATAAATATTTTCTCCGGTGGTCAGGACTCTTAAAGTTGATACGCGGTAACCTTGGCAACCAGAATGTGACGCATCACCTGGGTAACCAGCGTCAGAGATTCGGGAGGTGTGGCAATGACTGACTCGGAGTCCCGATCGGAAACTTCCTGCCACAAATTAAAAAAAAAAAAAAAACGGATTTGCAAAAACGTGGTGGCGCGAGTCCGCTTGTGATTGATCGATCGATCCGATCTGCGAATCAGAGCCGATCGATGCGATCTGATAGCCGTACCGGCCTCGCTCGGTTTTGAGGCAGGAAAAGGGCCGGTTTAGCGAGCTTGTCCGATCAGACAGTGGCGCACCCAGATGCCATTATGTACAGTAGGACTACAAACATGGCCGCTGAGGCCCCGCCCCCTGTCGCTGTGTCCCGCTCTTTCATTGGTTGTCTGATTCCGACTCCCCTGCCTCGGTTCGGACCGTACCATCGCCTCAACCCCAACGCGCCTTCCAATCACAGCCTGCAGTACCAGTACTGGCCACAGGGGGCAGCACTGAGCAGGAACATGAATTTACTACAAATGGGCGCTAGCAGCCATTAGCATTAGCCAAAGGGCCTGGACGGGGTTTAGTGACCAGGACCAATCACGAAACGCCGCGCTGCTTGATTCCGCCAACCAAGAGGAACAATAGCAGCAAAACATAAACAAATACTTCCTGGTTCGTGTTGCCATGGAAACACACTGACGTCAATATGGGCCTTTATAAGAATATATTTTAAGGCGGACCAAACCAAACCTGTAATGAAAGTATACCCCCCATTACAGGTGATGAGGAGCGCGCACACACATACCAACACACACAAACACACACCGCGATGATGCTAAAGTGAGGCACTCAGGTGTAAAAGAGCCGGTCGTATATTCAGACTCCATTTGGTGAAACAGTCCCGGGGGGGCGGAGGTCATCCACACACACACACACACACACACACATACATACACACACACACTCATGCAAGTGAGAGCAGGGTTACCATACCGCCAACAGGCACTGTAGTGACCCGTGACCTTCGCTAATGCTGTTGAGGGGGGAGGGTCGGGAGGGGTAATGGGTGAGAAAAATGCTCACACATGAACATGACCCCCCCCCCAACTCCCCTTGTAACCCAGCTGACCCCCCCCCCCACACACACACACACACACATCCCCCACCATCATCATCATCCTCCTCACACAAAAAGACGTCTGGCGGCGAAGCAACAGAGGGGAGAATGGCGCCCCCGGTGGCGAGCAGAGGTACTGCAGGTAACGGTGACGGTTTCCGGGGAAACGACTTCTTTAAGAAATTACTTTAGACATCAAAACTAGACAGGATGGAAGATGTGTGAACCGTGTGTGTGTGTGTGTGTGTGTGTCTTTGTTTTCATTCGTGTGTGTGTGTTTAACCTGGTTCTGTGTATTTATGTAGGCATGTTTCCGTGTGTGTGTGTCGCATGTGTGTGTTTTCAACACACTTCTTTGTGTTAGTCTGCATACTTCTATGTTTGTGTGTCTTATGTGTTTGAGTATGCATGTGTTTACTGCATATGTGTGTGTGTGTGTGTGTGTGTGTGCATGCATGTGTCTGCGTGTGTGTTTCTTCTGTTTTTCTTTGCGTGTGTTTTTATCACGGTTCTGTGTGTAAGTCTGTATATTTCTATGCATGTGTGTGTGCATGTAAGTACTGTATGTATGTCTGTGTGTGTCTGCGTGTGTGTGTTCTTTTCATTTGCATGTGTATTTTCAGCACAGTTCTGTGTGTTTGTGTGCATGTTTCTGTGTGTGTGTGAATATGCATGCATGTGTATTTGTGTGTTTTTATGTGTGTGTGTGTCTTCATATTCATTTGTGTGTGTGTGTTTCAGCACGGTTCTGTGTGTGTGTGTGTGTGTGCGTGCATATTTCTGTGTGTGTGTCTGAATGTGTGTGTGTGTTTGTATGTGTATTCCTTTTTTGTGTGTGCATTCCACTGTGTTTGAGTTTGTGTGTGCATTTTTGTTTGTGAGTGTGTTTCCAGTGCATGTGTGTTTCCTGTGTGTGTGTGTTTCTTGTGTGTGTGTGTCCTTAAATCACCACAGCAGCAAAGTGAGTTGTGTTTTTGTGTCTTTTGTAACACATGTTACACAACACCCTCAGCAGGGCGTCGCGCCGCTCGCCTCGGAACCGCACGAAACCGGGCTGATGTAACACACACACACACACGCACACGCACACGCACACGCACACACACACACACACGCACACACTACTTCTCCTCTGGCTTTTCTCTGGTTTTGTTTCAACAGAAACATCAAAACATTAAAAGTTTGACTTTACTCACTTTTCCAAAAAAAAAAAAACCTTGGCAGCAGCAGCAGTTGGCTTGAACTAATCAACTGAAACTAGTTAACTAGTCAACTGAAACTGGTTCAATTAACTAGTTTAAGTGTTTTTTTCTGGCAGTAAATTACAAACCTGCAGGGAGTTTGAAACATCAGTGGAAATACTTTGAATAATGACTGAAATCAAAAAATAATATGAATATTATTCTTCATTAATCAGTTTTAGTAATTTTGGATTATTACATTTTAATCTATTTGTGTGAATTCCTTCATTTGAATTTGAATTTATATGATAAACTTTTTCTAGGTTTCATGTTGTTTCTTCCAAACATTCTGTCCAATCATGTCAATCAAGCCCCGCCCCCTGACCCCTGACCCCTGACCTCCCGCGCCAAACTCTCCCATCACGCCTTCCCCGCCTCACGCCGGAGAGAAATCACCTCGAATCATTGGACGAACGACGAGACACCGACCTCCCCGCTCATGATGGATGACGGCTGAGTCACGGCGACGCCGCCGCTCCACGCCGTCGACCCAGAACTCACCGTCGGGCCTGTTTACCCCAAACAAATGACGCCATCTATCAGCGGCGGAACCCGCCAGCGACGGGCGCTGAATAATTCATGGGCGTTCCGGGTCACGTGACCTCACGCTGAAGCTGCAGGATGAGGCGTTCAAGTATCCCAAAAAAGAAAAAAAAAAACATATGTACACGGAGAACCAGAAGAAAATTCCTGTCCAATATCTTCCTAATGTGCTGGCTAATCAGTCTGGAACTAGCGGTGCTATCAATGCTAATTAGTGTTGTCTAGCTCCCGATTTGTTACCATGGCAAAAGTTTGTTTGGTTTGTTTTTAAGGCGAATACCGTGTCATTTAAGGGCTGTTAGTGATAATCTTTTAGTAACATTAGCAGATTGGGACTAAAAGCTAATGTTAGCCTAAAGTTAGCTTCCTGGAAACAGTTTTGTTTATTTGTTGCGGTTGTTGTTGAGTGGACGAGTTGATAAATAACATATGTATAAAACAACACAAACCATGAAGATGCTAATGACGCGAACCGCCTTTAGCGCATGTTAGCAGAGCGGGTGAAGACATAAGGGTTTGCATAACAGTGCAATTAGCCTTGTGTGGCTATCGTTAGCCTTGTTTGTCAGACATCAGTCCGCTCAGGCACGCTCAGCTTTCGCTAGCTTTAGCTTCCGTAGCTTCTCGGCGAGCGAAAAAACAAAAAAAACCCTCGGGGTAAAAGAGGACGCCGCTTTCACACTTTCTGAGAAGCAGAGCTGAGATCGGAGAATTCCCTTAAACACACCGTACAGCGCGTGGACACACACACACACACACACACACACATATATATATATACAGTAAAACCAAGGGGAGAAACCCGTGCACGCTCACAGCCTGTCGATCAGGAATGCACAACCCATCCCAGAAAACCACTGTGTTTTGTTACCATAAAGCTGGGGATGTTTGGACTGCAAGTGTGTGTGTGTGTGTGTGTGTGTGTGTGTGTGTGTGTGAGCGCGCGCTATTTCATGCTTCATGCCCGATTTATCACAGCAGCCCGGGCAGAAAGTTTGTGTTTTCCACATAGTTCAGAAACCAAACGTGTGTTTACCGCTACAGTTAGTGGTAAGATCCATGTGCGTGTGTGTGTGTGTGTGGGGGGGGGGTTCCCCCGTCACTAGGCAGCGATTGTGTGTGTGTGTGTGTGTGTTTGTGCGTGTCCTACCTGGCGCTGCTTGCGCCTCCATCAGCCCCCCCGCGGCGATCAGAGCCTCCAAGATCCTGACGGGATGTTCCGGGTTCACCTCGCCGCTGGGGGTCGAGGGCGGGGGGTCAGTTTGACAGGAAGTACAAAAATGGCGGTGGACGGCGAAGCCCCGCCCACAAGGACTTGCGCGTAATGTACGAAAATGTGACAAAAGGGTTGCAAGGCGCTACGACAACCAGCACTGGAATGCATCGCCAAATCAAAAAGGGATGAGCCAATCAGGTTCCAGACAGCCTCCTCCTCAAAATAAATAAAAATAAACAAAATAATTTATGTAAAATATTATAAAATAATTTTTGTAAAAAAGAAAAAATGTCAAAAAAAAATATTCAATTCATTAATTTTTAAATTTTTTTTTTTGTGCAGGGGTTAGGGTTAGGGTTAACCGATTGATTATTGGTACCTGAGTGTCGGAGGCTTGAAGACGGCGTTGGCGAAGGCTTGGGCAAGCGTGCGCGGGGGCGCCGACCCGCGCCTCCAGACCCGGACTAGATGGCGGCTGAGGTGGACCAGGAGCAAGTGGTTAGTTCGAGGGACGCCGGGTGATTCCAGGATCGTCCTCAGGCGCTCGCCGCACTCGTCAGCACCGCCGCTCTCTGTTTACAGACAAACAGGAAGTCAGGAAGAAGGGGGCGGAGCCAAGAAGAATGATAATAACAATGAATCATGACAGAAAACAGAGTTAATTAATATTGTTCTTACTCAATAAATAACGATAGGCAGACATAAAAAGACTGATAGGAACAAAAAAATATTTTCTTTCCATTTTTATACTTTTGTTGATTTTTGTAATAATGAAAGGAAATTCACAATTGAAAAATTCAGTTTTCATATTGGGGAGAAAAAAGGGATAATTTGCATTTTTTTGTAAATTCAGGAACATTCGAGACACAAGGAGGTCAAGGGACTTGACCTCGTGTGTGTGTGTGTGTGTGTGTGTGTGTGTGTGTGTGTGTCCAGGTGGGTGGTGATAGATGGCTGACAATCTGCTGCAGCCTGATAGGGGTCACCGATGTCACCCCCCCACTGTCTGACCACTACTGATTCCTCACACACACACACACACACACACACACACACACACACACACACACACACACACACACACACACACACACACACACTCAGACGCACTGTCCTCCTGTCGTTATGGATCATGGTCGACCCTGGGGGTCTATGGGGGTCAAGGCCGTGATGGGAACTTGGCCGGTCCATCTGGCCCCCCAAAAGGGGGGGTGCACAACGGACAAGTGGACATCCTCCGTGTGTGTGTGTGTGTGTGTGTGTGTGTGTGTGTGTGTGGAGGAGGACGGCGTTGTAAGGAGAAAATTGAGTTAAAGCGCAGCCTCGCAACCGACGCTGGAAATAAATCACAGCGGCCTCATCGTCCTCTTTGTTTCTGATTGCACAACACACACGCATGCTTGCGCACACACACACACACACACACACACACACACGTGGGCTTGACAATGAACGATGCCCTGTAATTACGCGTTAATAAACACAACGACAGAAGTGGCAACGCGGCTAGCTTTCATCCAGTCAGCTATTTTTCATTTGGAGGAATTGAAGAAGCCACACCCCCTCCAGGAGGCTCCGCCCACTTCCCCTCAATTCTATCGTGATGGTTTATTCGATTCATTTAGAAAAACAGATGGGAAGAAATGAAAGATTATTCGTCGGGAAAAGAAGAAAAAATGACCCGCCTCTGTAGGAATGGAAGGCTCCGGTGGGCGGAGCTTAATGCTAGGGGAGGAGCTAATGCAAGGGGACTGCTGAATAGAGGAGGGGCGTGGCTAAATGTGAGGGGGCGTGGCCAACCAGAGGGGGCGTGGTCACATCATAAGGAGACTGCAGCTTCTTCCACCTGGAAACTGGAGAGCTGATAGTGACTCCTCCCCCTCCACCTTAGCCCCGCCCCCTGGGCTGGGGAGGCGGAGCTTCAACCCCCTGTGAGACGTCACAACCGGCGCTAATTTGAAAGCTAGCCTTGCTAATGGCTGCAGACGCCGGTCAGATCAGGAGCTACGGACGCAAATCACAGCGTCCTGTGAACATAACAGTGATGGCGGCCATGATGGCGGTCCGTCAGGTTCCCTCGGTAGCGGCTGTGTGTGTGTGTGTGTGTGTGTGTGCGTTCTGATACCCTGAGCGGCGTGGACCAGCTCCCTGTAGATGGCGTGCGGGACCACGGGGGCGGGCAGGTCCTGCAGGAACCCTCTGAGAGCATCGGCCAGGGAGAACACGTCGTATTGGTCCAGATCCACTGAGGCGGGATCTGAAAACAAGGGGGAGGGGGTAATCAATAATCTGATATTGATACATTGATATTCACTTTTTTCTATTTTTTTGGATCATACAGAAACAGAAGCAACCAGCAGTTCAGTGAGGGAGGGGGAGCAACAAAATAAAAGCACCAGATCCAAAACAACTACTGAAAAACGTAATTAAATTAAAAAAAAAAAATATATATATATATATATATATATATATATATATATATTTAAATTGAAATAAAAAGGTAATTTATTTGCAAAAAATACAATCAATCGATTAAACTATTAATTAATATGAAAATATAAAATAAAAAACATTAATAAAAAGGAGAAATAATTCTCCAAAATAAAATAAAACATTTAAGTAAAAATGAGCAAAAATTCTCCAAAATAAAACAAAAACATATCAATAAAAATGAGCAATAATTCTCCAAAATAAAATAAAACATATAAATAAAAATGAGCAATAATTCTCCAAAATAAAATAAAACATTTAAGTAAAAATGAGCAATAATTCTCCAAAATAAAATAAAACATTTAAATAAAAATGAGCAATAATTCTCCAAAACAAAATAGGACATAAATAAAAATGAGCAATAATTCTCCAAAATAAAATGAAACATTTAATTAAAAATGAGCAATAATTCTCCAAAATAAAATAAAACATATAACTAAAAATGAGCAATAATTCTCCAAAATAAAATAAAACAGTTAAATAAAAATGACAAATAA
>NC_141284.1:2875264-2922764 GCF_037954325.1 Fistularia commersonii
AAAAACAGCCGCAGGGATATTAAAAAAGACATGAGCTGGAAATGTGTTTTTTGTTTTATTTTTTTTTAGTTATAAGAGTTAAAGGATAAATATTCGGAAATCAATCAGGAAGTGAAATGGAGAATATGATTGAGGAGTTTTTAGGGAGAATGCAGGGAGGAGAAAATTGTACCAAAAAATTAAATTTAATTATATTAAGAATATGATAAAATCTTCAAAGTATTGGAGCTACAAAATATTTGAAAATAAACAAATAGAAATAATATTTTTAAAAAAATAAATGGATCAGTCTGCTCTTCATACAGCATCCGGTTATATCAGCGCCATGACAACGGGACATCGTCCCAAATCAGCGCACACACACACACACACACACACACACACACACACACACACACACACACACACACACACACACACACACACACACACACACACACCTGACTCTTCCCCGATCCAATCGGCTCCTAATTATCACCGTCATATTTTCCGATATCTCTTTCCATTTCTATTTTTGTATGTTTTTATTTCTTTTCTTTCTTTTTTTTTTGGATAATTTAAACATCAATTTCTGTTTATATATTCAGGAATAATTTATTTATGTTTATTTCTAGCATTTCCCCTCATTTGTTGTTTTCTTGGAAAACCAACCCAGGTGTTCTGAATTTGCGGATACACACCAGCACCACCAGCACCGCCGCTGGAGCCGGTCTGAGCCGGTTCTGGTTCTGGTTCCGGTCAGAAAAAAATACATAAATAAAATGTAAAAATAAATCGGAGGGGGGGCTGATGACATCATCGCTGCCGCCCGGAGTCGAGCGGCGCTCCCTCCCGTTCGCAACTCAGCCAAAATCTAATTTCCTCCCCCTCCTCCTCGTCCTCCTTTCCCAAAATAAAGTGCGGAGTGTGAGCGCGCCCTGGTGGCGCCAGAACGGAAATTCAGCAGCTCAAACTTTGTCAACTTTTTTTTTTTTTTTTTTCCCCACCCTGGGCTTCCAATAGGGGGAAAAAAAAATCACATTAAAAATCCATTTATTTATGAGTACACACACACACACACACCTGAGTCCAGAGCCTGCCGGAGCTGGGCGGGTCCGGCGGAGGTCGCGGGGACGGGATACGGAGACTCGCCGCTCGGACCTGTGTTTGAACACAAACGGCGACAACCAGAGAGTCGCAATCAGTGATTGATCTTTGATCGGTAAGCCGGTGCCTTGGAGATCAAAGTAAGGAGATCAAACGGCCGATGACAAAGTTGAAATAGTGGCCGTCAAACCTCAAACAGTCAGAGAGACGTCAAACAACCAACGTGGAACATCTGATATCTAATGTCTGACATCAACTGTCCAACATCAAACATCTGGTATCAAACATCCGACATCAAACGTCTGACATCAAAAACCCAAAATCAAACATCTGACTGTCAAATATCAAACATCTGACATCAATTATTTGACATTAGACGTCCAATATCAACTGCCAGACGTCAAACGTCTGACATTAAATGTCCAACCCCAATCATTTGATATCAAACATCCAACATCCTACAGACATCTGACAACTGTCAAACATCAAATACTCAAGAATTCAACGTCAAACATCAAACATGTGACATCAATTATTTGACATTAGACGTACAAAATCAATTGTCAGACATCAAATGTCTGACATTAAATGTCCAACATCAATCATCTGATATCAAACATCAAACGTCGGGCATCCAACATCAAACATCAAAGGTCTGAACTCAAAAATCTAATATCAAACGTCTGACATCTATCAAACATCAAACATCTGACATCAATTATTGTACATTAGACGTCCAACATCAATCGTCAAACATCAAATACTCAAAAATTCAACGTCTGACATCAAACATCTGACATTGAACGTCCGGCATTTAACAACCAACATCAAACAACTAACATCGGACATGTGTGTGTGTGTGTGTGTGTTTGTACAGTAAGTGAGTGTGTTTATGGCACCCCTGATTCTTACATTGATACAGATGAAAATAATCATTTAAAAATAATCATGTGAAAAAAAATGATATGTATATATATATATATATATATATATATACATATACAATAACATATATATGGATACAAATTTGAATGTTTTTTCTATATAAATATATTTATACTTTATATTTTTTCACACATATATTCTCCTCACCGTGTTTCTCGATGGCGTCGATTAGCCTCCAAACCACCATTGGCGCCGCTTCCGACAGAAGCTCCGCCTCCGTGCCTGAGGGACACACACACACACACACACACACACACACACACACATATATATACCACTGTTATAATTAATTAATACAAAAACAACAACAGGACCCCCCCCCCCGGGCTGACGAGGTAAACTAAAAATTAATGCAGGATTTTTTTATCATCAATAATAAAAACAAGCCATCCATATTTAATCCGGCGGCCATCTTTGTGTCCGGGGAGGAGCTTTCAACGCCGCCGTACGATTTATTGGAAACGTGCACAGTTTTTATTCCCCGCTCACACGCGACCGACCCGGGATTACAGAGACGTGCGCGATGTTTAGTGCCGTGAGCGTCCAGAAGAAGAAGAAGAAGAAGCGGAAAATAAATAAATAAAAAGGAAATAAAGCAGAAAATTAGGTCGGAGCTTCAAATATTACTTCGTCTCGTCCGCGCAAATGGATCCGAGTGTGTGTGTGATTGCGCCCCCAGGGTGAGCATGGAGTGCTGCTTTGACACACACACAAACACACACACACACACACAAGTTAACGGATGCATCGGGCTAAAGACCTTGAAAATGTCAGTGTGGAGTTCATGCTTGGGTCAGAACTTCACATGTCATTAAATGGTTGTTTGACACAAACACACATGAACACACACACACACACACACACACACACACACACACACGGACATGCATACGCGCGCGCACACACACGGAGCCACCAAAAACAAGTTAATGTCGTATGAAAGAAAACCTGCAGCTGTCATGGGCTGAGGGGCGGGGCTTAACCAGGCCAGGTGAGCTGTCAATCATCCAACCTTCAGCGAACCTTCTGACGATGGAGATGCTGGAGGAAACCCAGGCAGGAGAACACGGAGGGAACCCTTGAAAGAATAGACCCGCTGCAACCATTGACGGCTCAACTGGTGTTAGCTTAGACGTTAGCATAGCACAACACCTGTCATGTTAACTTTGTTTTGTGACGTTCATTGGCTACAGCTAGCAAAGAGAACCTACAGCTCGCAAAAAAAGAAGCTACAGTTAACAGAGAACCTCTAGCGTGTGGAGCTCCATCCACTAGCAGGTCAAGGCAAGAACCTCCACCTAGCACAAAGAACTTGCAGCTAGCAGAGAGAACCTCCAGCTGACAAAGTAAATGTCCAGCTAGTGGACAGAACTTCCAACTAGCAGAAAGAACTTCCAGCTAGCAGAGAGAACCTCCAGCTAGTGCAGAGAACCTCCTGCTAAAAGCGAGCGCCTTCAGCTAGTAGATAACTTCAAGCTTACAGAGTGAACTGCCACCTATTGCAGAGAACCTCCAGCTAGCACAAAGATCCTTCAGCTAGCAGAAAGGAACTCCAGGGAACAAAGTAAACTTCAAGCTAGTGCAGAGAACCTCCTGCAAACAGCAAGAGCCTCCAGCTAGTAGAGAACTTCAAGCTAACAGAGTGAACCTCCAGCTAGCAGAGGGAACCTCCAGCTAATGGACACAACTCCAAATGACCGAAAGAGCCTCCAGCTAGCAGAGTGAACCTCCGGCTAGCGAACACAACTTCCAACTAGCCGAAAGAACCTCCAGCTAACAGAGAGAACCTCCAGCTAATGGACCCAACTTCCAACTCGCTGAAAGAACCTTCAGCTAACACATAGAACCTTCAGCTAATGGACACAACTCAAAATGACCGAAAGAACTTTCAGCTAGCAGAGAGAACCTCCAAGTCATGGCAAGAACCACCACCTAGCGCAAAGAACCTCCAGCTAGTGCAGAGAGCGTTCAGCCTGTGGACAGAACATTCAACTAGTAGAAAGAACTTGCAGCTAGCAGAGCAAACCTCCAGCTAGCAGAGGGAACCTCCAGCTAACACAGCGAACCTCCAGCTAGCAGAGGGAACCTCCAGCTAGCAGAGGGAACCTCCAGCTAGCAGAGCGAACCTCCAGCTAGCAGAGGGAACCTCCAGCTAGCAGAGCGAACCTCCAGCTAGCAGAGGGAACCTCCAGCTAGCAGAGGGAACCTCCAGCTAGCAGAGCGAACCTCCAGCTAGCAGAGGGAACCTCCAGCTAGCAGAGCGAACCTCCAGCTAGCAGAGCGAACCTCCAGCTAGCAGAGCGAACCTCCAGTTTGCAGGGCGGACCTCCAGCTAGCAGAGGGGACCTCCAGCTAGCAGAGAGCACCTCCAGCTAGCAGAGAGAACATCCAGCTAGCAGAAGGAACCTCCAGCTAGCAGAGCGAACCTCCAGCTTGCAGGGCGGACCTCCAGCTAGCAGAGAGCACCTCCAGCTAGCAGAGCGAACCTCCAGCTAGCAGAAGGAACCTCCAGCTAGCAGAGCAAACCTCCAGCTAGCAGAAGGAACCTCCAGCTAGCAGAAGGAACCTCCAGCTAGCAGAAGGAACCTCCAGCTAGCAGAGAGAACATCCAGCTAGCAGAAGGAACCTCCAGCTAGCAGAGCGAACCTCCAGCTAGCAGAAGGAACCTCCAGCTAGCAGAAGGAACCTCCTGCTAGCGCAAAGAACCTCCCGCTAATACCGAGAACCTCCATGAGTCGTGTCTGATTACTGTGAACGGAAGCAGCTGAAACAGGAGCTGCTTTCGTTCTCAGCGGGATCTCACACGGGATCTCCTCGTCTTCCTCTTCCCTTTGTCTCGCCTCCTCACATCCACGTCCCTCCTCTTCCTCCACCTCCTCCTCCTCCTCCTCCTCCTCCTCCTCCTCCACCTCCTCCCCCCGCCGAGCTCTCATCCCTCCATCCCCCCTCCACCTTTACACCCCCCACTCGCCCCAAGCTTTTGTTGTTGCGTCGACGCGCCATCATATCACAACGTGCAGGCAGCACTGACAGTCGGTGTTGAGCTAAATGACACTTGTCCTCCAACACACACACACACACACACACACACACACACACACACACACACACACACACACACAAACGCATAAACATGTGATCCAATAATCGCGTTGCTCGTTTGCGGGAAAAAAAACAACAACAAAACGCTCACATCCTCTGTGTTTACAGGTGTACGGACCTGTGTGTGTGTGTGTGTGTGTGTGTGTGTGTGTGTGTGTGTGTGTGTGAAGTAGCGGAGAAATTTCCGGAGATATAGGTCGTTAAATGTACAGTGCTTCCATTAACGTCACTGTCACAACGCATCACAGGGGCAATATCTCAGGACGAGACGGAGGGATGGAGTGGAGGACAAAGGGGGGAACGAGGGAGCGAAGGGACGGAAAGAAAGGACGGAGACGAGGGGACGGAAAGAAAGGACGGGAGGACGGGAGAGGAGATGAAGCAAAAGGCGATAGAGTGCAGAAGAGAGAGAGAAAAGGAGGGGGAGAAGGAGGGATGGTAAAAGACAAGAAGACGAAAACGACGGCGAGGGAGGTGTTGGACGGGTGGACTCGCAAGAAAAGTGGGGACGGCGACTGGACGTGATGGAGGGAGGGGGTGGAGACAAAGACGGAAGACAAAGACTGACAAGACAAAGAGGTGAGGAGGAGGGACGGGAGGAAGAAAAGGAAGAAGAAGAGCGAGGGACACATCAAAGAGGACACATGAAAGGAGGGATCACAGAGGACACTTCAGAGGGGACACATCACAGGGTAGAAGGACATATCAAAGGGGAAACTTCATAGGAGACACACATCTATGAAGGCACTTCATAGGGGACACACATGAGGACACTCCAAATGGGACACATTATAGGGGGACACATTCCAGCACATGTAATATAGGATATATCAAAGGGGGCACTTCATAGGGGACATATCATAGATGACACCTCACAAAGGACACATCAGGGGACATGTCAGAAGGACATGTGATAGGGGACACATCAAAGGGGACACTTCATAGGACACAAACATCTTAGAAGGTACTTCACAGGGGACAAATCAAAGGGGACACTTCATAGGCCACACATATATTATAGTACATTTTATAGGGGACACATCCAAGAAGCTACTTCACAGGGGACGGATCACAGGGGAAACTTCATAAGAGACACAGATCTTAGAGGGCACTTTGAAGGGGACACATTCCAGGACATACAAAATAGGATACATCAAAAAGGGACACTTCACAGGGGACACATCATAGAAGACACTTCACAAAGGACACATCAAAGGGCGTGCCAGAAGGACATGTGATAGGGGACACATCAAAGGGGACACTTCATAGGACACACATCTTAGAGGGCACCATATAGGGGACGCATCACATCACTTCAGTGGACACATACATCTTAGAAGGTACTTCACAGGGGATAGATCAAAGGGGACACTTCATAGGACACACATATATTATAGGACACCTATAGGGGACACATCAGAGGAGACATATCATTGGACATATCCATGAGGACACGCCATAGGGGACACATTCCAGGACATGCCATTGAGGATACATCAAAAGGGGGCACTTCATTGGACACATCACAGAGGGCACTTCAAAGGGGACACATGATAGGACACATCAAAGAAGAACGAACCAATTCAAACCAATGACTAAGAAACAAGAGGACAAAAAGGAGTTGACAGGAGGACAAAAGACAAGGGAAGAAGAGAGGAGTACAAAGAGAAGGAAAGGAAAGAAAGGGGAGAAAGAGAGGAAAATATGGATGTGGACAGATGACAGGATGGAGGGAAGAAAAGAAGAGAAAGGAGGAGACAAAAAGAAAGAAGGAGGCAAGAGAGGAGAGAGTGAAGGACACCCAAGAACAACTGAAGGAAATAAAAGAAGAGAAACGTAGAGGGAATGAAACAGACAAAGGAGACGAGAGGAAGAGGAGGAGGACAAGAGGGAAGAAAGAAAAGAAAGACGGACGGAGGAGAGGAGGACGGACGGCAAAACTTGGAAAAAAAAGAACGACAAAGAGCACGAAAGAGAGAGAGAAGCTGAGCGGAGAGACGGAGGTGGAGAAGACGGGAGTGGAGGTCGACGAAAAGAGAAAGAGAGGAGGAGGAACGACGGACTTCAGCAAAGAAAGAGGGATGAAAGAGGACAAAAACACCAAAGCGAGACGGATGAAGAACAATGAGGGCGAGCGAGGGATCGTCTCTGCGGCTCATCAGACGCCTATAGAGGACGTATAGACACACACACACACACACACACACACACACACACTCCAGCCTCTGATATTTACACATGCTCCAGTGCACATCACGACTACACACACACACATGTGCACACACATTGCAGCCACTTAGCTGCTGCACCAACACAAAGAGACAGAGCTTTACATGTAAACATACAGTGCACGTGCACACACACACACACACACACACCTCGGCCGTTGGATGTGATGCATTGATCAGGGCCGTGCGTGCACGTGCACGTTTAACATCACGACGAAGTGACAATGAAGAGCTTGGGCTCCTCCAGGCTGCAGTTCCGGGCGCTGCCAGAAGGGGGCAGCAGCATTCGGCTTCAAATCTTAGCTTTTTATCGTACGGTATTTGAATAATTAAAGAATAATTTTACAACTTTACTCTTTGTCACTTGAATGTGTTTTACTTTGAAACTGTTTTTTTTTTTTCGCCAGATTTGACAGGACTGTAAATATTCTTATTCCCCATTTTGTAATGCTTTTTTTTTTTTTTTGCTTTGTTTTTATTTTTTTCAACTTATCATGTTTTTTTTTCATTCAAATTATTTTCTAATCTATTCACTATTCATTATCATTATAATTAAAACAGCAAAATCAATTTTGAATGTTCCTCCATTCATTTAAAATGTCAATTTTTTTCTGATCTTTCATTTATTAACGCTGGAAAAATATTTCAAGTTTGAATATTAAAAAATATTTATTTGCATGTTTTGCGAGGCCGCACACTTCCTGTTTTGAGTCGGACGAAGATGGAAATATGGACGTCGAGTGGCGCTTTTACGACAGCTAACGGGAAACGGCGTGGAAAAAACTGTTGCTGAGGGACTTTCAGAATAAAAGCCCTCGTTCACCTTCAAAACATTGAGCTTGCTTCGCTAATTTCGTTGTTTGTTTGTTTTTCAGGTCATCTCTTTCTTGGTGCCGCTAATATTAGCTGCTAAGCTGCTACTTTCTTCTACCTAAGTTCTCTACATGTTCTCCAACCTGGGTTTTCTCCAGGTTCTCCGTCTTCCTCCCTCAGCCCAAAAATAATCAGCATGAAGACACGAAATCGTCCGCCGGTTTGAATAAGAGGGTGAATATCTGGATGATTGACAGCTGACTCTCCCGGCCAATCACAGCAGAGCTAGGCTCCGCCCCCTCCAAACTACTGCGTGAAAGTGGTATAAATAATAAATGGAGGAATAAAAGAAAAAAAAATTATCTGAAAAATAAACAAAAAAACAGTAGCGGAAAAATCAGCGTGAATGTCTCAGAAAAATCTGAAAAAAACAAAAAAAAATCACGGAACCAAAAGTAAATAAAAAATACATTTTTAAAAAATTATTGACATAGGAAATGACTTGAGATTTGATATATTGGTTGCCGGTCGCTCATGCGCTGCAGGATAAGTGAGCGCATGCACGTCCCCCCCCAATCTCATCACTTTGGCATGCATTTAAACCATCAACACACACACACACACACACACACACACACACAGACAGAGCGGTCATTGATCCGAGTGATGCTACGTTTTTAATCCTAAAGAAATGCAAACACGCGAACGGATCAATAGAGGCCACTCAGACGTCTCGCATCACTGTGTTATCAGGGGAGACTGCACGTGCACACACACACACACACACACACACACACACACACATATACAGTTACATGACCGAGCGAGCGGAACAACAACACATTTATTAACGTGCTCCGAGTCCAGCAGGCGTGATTCTAAAATCGAGTTAGCGTCCCATCGCTCACGTCCGCCATTATCCCCACCCATGTTTTTATGCCGCCGTGATCGCCGTGGAAACGCGCCCGGCACGTCCCCGATGCGGTTTGAGCTAAAGTGCGAAGGGTTTTTCTGCTCCGATGACACGTTCGGCCCTCGGGCGATGTTCGATTGCGCGGCGTAATTTTTCTTTTCGTTTCTTTAAAGTTTGTTTTTGGGTCTGAAGAAGCTGATTTTCACTAAAAAAATCACTGATTTTCATTAAAAAAACGAGCAAGAGAATAAATCAGCAAAGAAAAGGAAAAAAGGACCAAAAAAGAAACCCTGAAATGAACAGAAATACATATAAATACTCCCTGAAAATGAAAAATATCATGAAATCAGCATGAATATGTTGCATTTGTTGACATTTTTCATGGTATTCAGTACTTTGACATTTATTCCCTAACGAAAATCATCACTGCATCGTCTGCATATCGTCTGAGTTTCCTTTTCATGGCCTTTTGCTGGTACTTTTACTTCAAACACATTTTCAATTCCGTACTTTTACTTGTGTTACGAAATAAAAATCTTATTTTTCATAAAAACTCCGTTTAAAACCCTGTGCCGTTTCCTTGGAGTAGCAGATGCAGCTCGGGACTTTTTTTTTTTTTTTTTTGCAGTGCACAAGTACTTCATCACTCACCATGTTTTCATGACAAGTACACAAACGTACATCTGTGTGTGTGTGTGTGTGTGTGTGTGTGTGTGTTTGCATTACCCATGAGCACGCCTGTCGAAGCGACCTCTGAACTGCAAGGTGTGTTTGGTGCATGTATGATGTGTCGCTGGAGACAGTTTGGTGTGTGTGTGTGTGTGTGTGCGTGTGTGTGCACACATGTGCACATGCACGTGCGCAATTTCCTGTCCACGTCCAGTGCTGACCAGCAGCGGAGGCTTCTACAACAACAATTTTTAAATGATTATTTTTTTTATTTTATTATTATTTGAATAAATGAATAAATGAATGAATAAATGATTGGATGGATGGTTGTATGTCTCTATATGAGGGCCTGTGATTGGTCCAGTGCGAACCCCCCACCCACCCAATGACAGCTGGGATTGGCTCCAGCTCCCATGGCGTGGAGAACGAATGACTGAATGAACAAATGAATAAATGGGTGAATTAATAAATAAATGAATATATGAATGAATGAATGAACAAATGGATCAACAAACTAATGAATGACCGAATGAATGAATAAACAAATGAATGAACGAATGAATTAATAAACAAATGAATGAATGAACGAATGAATAAATGGGTGAATTAATAAATAAATGAATGAATGAATGAACAAATGAATCAACAAACTAATGAATGAACGAATGAATGAATAAACAATTGAATGAATGAATAAACAAATGAATGAATGAACAAATGAATGGATGAACAAATGAATAATGGGTGAATTAATAAATAAATGAATTAATGAATGAATGAACAAATGAATCAACAAAATAATGAATGACCGAATGAATGAATAAAGGAAAGAATGAACGAATGAATTAATAAACAAATGAATGAACGAATGAATTAATGACCATCTCATGAAACCATGAAACCATTTTTTTAAAGTTTCGAGATATTTTCTTGCCAATTTCACACAAAACGGGCTTTTTGTTTTCATTTCCATACAAATGTTTGTCCATAATCACATACTTGTAAATACACATGTATATACGTTTTATATATATATTTTTACATACCTGTCACTTTATTTCTACTGATTTATTTTGATCTTTACCTATTCATTTTATTTTTATTCTTTTTTTTTTAAGATTCTTACTTACTACAGGAGCTGCTTTCAACAAAAAGACATCAATAAAGTATTCTAATTCTGATTTTGTCATATATCAGTTCTTATGCATTATAATTTCATTTAAATCTCACATCATTTATGACCATTTCGATTTAAAGCCACGCTTGCGTTTCTGCACATTTTGACACCGTGAGCCGAGCCTCCGTCAACAAAGAGCACTGTTCCGTCACGTCATCTGGCGTTCTCGTGCACGGGTTTAAGTTGCACGTGCGTGCACGTGTGTGCGTCTCCACACACACACACAAAAAACACGGCAGCGGCACTTTCCTGCTCTCTAAAACACCCATCAGAAGATTCCCTTTGTTCCAATGAATACAGACGCATTCAGCCTTTAGCTGCTTCCTCTCACCTTTTCACACACACACACACACACACACACACACACACACACACACACACACACACACACACTGAAGATAAAGGGCTGTATGAATGTGCAGCGTTGTCTGAAGGACAGATGAACAGATCCGCACTGCTTTTTTTTTTTTCCCCTCCACCTCAGCTCAGCGTGTCGGATAATTTACTGTGTGTGTGTGTGTGTGTGTGTGTGTGTGTGTGTGTGTGTGGTAGAGAACAAAGGCGGCAGCGGCTAACCCTGCTAACATCTTTGTGGGAACCTGTTTCTCGTTTAAACAGACTTTAGTTGAACAACGAAAACATTCATTCATTCATTAAGGGGGCGGAGCCTATTACGGATATTGTGTTGAAGTTGCGTGGACATTGTGTGTTTGTTGTGCAGATTGTTTTATGTGCTTTGTGTGGACATTGTTTGGAATGTGCGTGAACGTTGTGTGTGCGTTGTGAATTTGTTGGGTTTTTTTTTGTGTGGACTTTTGGAAGTTGTGTGTTCATTGTGTAGACATTGTGTCAATGTTGAGTGCATATTGTGTGTTTGTTGCGTGGACATTCTTTAGAAGTTGTGTGAACCTCGTGTGAATGTGTGGATATTTGTGTGGACGTTGTGTGTCTGTTGTGTGTCTGTGGCATAGACATGGTGTGGAGGTTGTGTGTCTGTTGTGTGAATGTGGTGTGTCTGTTGTGTGTCTGTGGCATAGACATGGTGTGGAGGTTGTGTGTCTTTTGTGTGGATGTGGTGTGTCTGTTGTGTGTCTGTTGTGTGGACGCGGTGTGGAGCTTGTGTGTCTGTTGTGTGTCTGCTGTGTGGACGTTGCATGGACGCATTGTGAAGGATGTGTGTCTGTTGTGTGAAATGTGGTATGGAGGTTGTGTGCCTGTTGTGTGTCTGTTGTGTGAACGCAGCTTGGAGGTTGTGTGTCTGTTGTGTGTCCGTTGTGTGAATGTTGAGCGGACATTGTGTTGAACTTGTGTGAACATTGTGTGGACTTAACGGACATTGTGTGTATTTTGTGTGGCTGCTGTGTGGAAGTGGCATTGACGTCACGCGGATGTTGTGCGTACATTGTGAATTCGTTGTCAAATGTTTGTCGTGTGTTCATTGCGTGGACGTTGTCGGGCGATCGTGCAAACATTGTGTAGACGCAGAGTGCAAGTTGTGTAAACGTGACGTGTGGAGGTTGTGGTTTGTCATCAAGCTAAAAACACCTGATGACCAGAGGAGAACCTGAGGAGAACCCAAGAAAACAAAACCACCGACCCACAATCCAGGACCCCCGGCCTGTAGACACACACACACACACACACAGACACACACACACACACACACACACACAGACACACACACACCGCGGCCAATTGAAGTGTGTATAATCCTCGGCAGCGACTCGTCCTCTATACTGTCCCTGGAGTTGCGCCGAGGCAAACAGCAGCTCGCCTGGCCGGCGGGGCAGCCATGATACTGAGGCTTGTGTTGACGGGCTACACACACACACACACACACACACACACACACACACTGTACACACACACGCACACACAAACGTCCGTCCGTTGCTCCGGGCGATCTGGCAGCTCTTTGTGTCGGAACGAAGCTCATTAATGGAGACAAATCTTTGTTTTAATGAACACAACGGAGGACGGACACACACACACACAAACACACACACGCACACACACACACACACGCACACACGAAGACACTACAAAGAGAGGATTGGTGAAAAACAACTTACTTTCGGCCACAAAATAAAATAATGTGATAAAATAAAATCTTACAAAGAAAAGAGCAAGAAATGACGAGCAAGAAAATTAAGAATATATAAATTTTTAATATTATAAATTTTCCTAACAGGCAGAAAGACTCAGATTTGAATGACCTAAAAACGGAATTTGGGATAAATGTGAAACGGCAAGAAAAGAGATGATAAAAAGGGAAAATACGGGAAAAAAATAAACAGAATTTTTTTTTTTTTAAATAAATAAATAAATATTATTTATATATAAAACAATATTTAAAAAAAAACATTCAAAAAATTCAGCAAAATCTGCGAGAATAAAAGTCTAAAATATTACCTGCATGTGAGAAGGTCACCGAGGAGAGGAAATGTAATAAAGGTGTTATAAACGCAGGGGAGGGCCTGCCGGCGGCTGATCAATAACGTGACAATATCGGTATCCGATCGACTCCCGGTCGGCCAGGACGGAATTAAAAGGCTCGGAGTCGATCTTTCAAAGGTCGACGCATCCAGCACACACACACACACACACACACACACCGACACTCTGTTTGAATTGTAGCGCCTGTTTTAGCTTCATTAGCTTCATTAGCTTCATCCAGGTGTCTCCAGTGGACCTCCTGCACCTCGTGTTTTACTCTTCTCCGTCTGGTGTGAACTTCACACCAAGCAGACGCCCGCCGACTCCCCCTTCCCCGCTTCCCCCGCGGGCCGCCGGCCCCGGCGGGGCCTCGGATTAATCTTCGCCGGGGCCTCGTCTCTCCGGGAAATGGGCCGTTAAATTGGCGGCGAGATGAATAGAAGAAGCTCCGCTGCCCGTCTTTGTTTCCCATACATGCTAAATCGCAGATGTCTGACGAAGCTCGGTCACCCGTTAGCTTAGCATCGGGCTAGTTTTTTAGTGACCAATATGACCGGAGAATTCCGTTTTTTTGAGACGCTAGATGGAAAAGTTCTGGTCAGACGTTAGCTTAGCTTAGCTTAGCTTAGCTCGGCAAGCCACAAGAGAGGAGCGGGTTCCTCACACAGGGTTCCTGAATGCAGAGGGAGCACGGCGGCTGGAACAAATCTCCGAGTTTCAAGACAGTTCGGACATGCGTGTGTGTGTGTGTGTATGTGTGTGTGTGTGTGTGTGTGTGTGTCCGGTGGCGGCGATGGTTCGACCCAGAGGTCACATGACCCTGCATGGGTCCAACGCCACGGGGGGATGTAAAGGTGGGAGGGGTCTTCAACGAATGCTCGACCCTGTCGTGTTACTCTTCGGCGGAACTTGTCCCGTGACAGCAGGATTAGTGTGTGTGTGTGTGTGTGTGTGTGTGTGTGTGTGTGCGCCTTGTATTTCACACTGAAAGAATTGGACAATAAAAAAGTAATCAACAGTAAAACCGGCAGGAGACACAGATTCAGGTGAAAAGACTTGACAAACCACTATTTTTTGTGAGTGTGTGTGCATGCGCATGTGTGTGTGTGTGTGTGTGTGTGTGTGTGTGGGTGTGTGTGTGTGTGTGGGACAACAGATGGACACGGAAAACATTATGGAGCTGAAGGAAAAGGAGAAAAAGCCAATTAAAGAATCCCCATGTCCTCGCCGCTCACCTGGTCTCCAGGGAGCATGCCCGCACACACACACACACACACACACACACACACACACACACACACACACACACACACAAAAACACACTTCAAACCTAGACGTCTCTTGCATTTCCCCGCCTTATCGCTAACGTCTAAAACACAGACGGGGGGGAAAAAAAATCTTCAGTTCCTAAAAAGTATCCTAGCATCAACCACTTTTAGACACACACACACACACACACACACACACACACACACACACACAGGTCGGGGAGTGTGTGAGTCGCCGTCAGGCTCGGCCGGTCATCTCGGTTATAATTAAGATAAGACGAAGGTGCCGCCGCTATCGCTCTCCTTTAATTCCCCTTCGCTCCCTCCATCGCTCTTCCTCTCCACCCTTCTCCTCCTCCTCTTCCTCCTCCCTTCTTCTCCTCCTCTTCCTCCTCCCTTCTTCCCCCGGAGATGGACAGAGTGGAGAGGAAGAACGGGAGAAAGAGAAAAAAAAAAAAAAAAAACGAAACAAAGAGGACGAAGAGACGGCGAAGGAAAAGTCGAAGCGAGAAAAATGACAGGAGCTCTTTGACCCTGTCGTGTATCCGGATACTGTCAGTACCTCGGACAAAGTACTGTGATACCATCATTGACCCGGGGTGAGGTATCATTATACCATCATTAGCCTGGATGAAGTATTGCGATAGCATCGCCGGCCTGGATGAAGTACTTCGATCCCGCCATTAGCCAGGATAAAGTACCGTGATATCATGAATCTGGTCGGAGTACTACGACGCTTTGGTCGGCTCTGGGTAAAGTACTGCGATACTATCATTACCCCGGGTCAAGTATGATTATACTATCATTAATCTGAGCAAAGTACTGAGATGCTATCATTAGCGTGTACTGGGATGGTATCTGTGGTCCGGACGAAGTACCGGACTTTTAAAAAATACTGAGAAGATACAAAAAAAATATCAAGAAATGACCTTAAAATACAGAGAAATGCAAAGATACCAAAAAGAGCCCAAAAATACAGAGTAATTACAAACACCAAGAAATAAGCTAAAAAATAGCTAGACGTTATCATGAAAATATCAAGAAATTACCTTTAGCCTGGATGAAGTACTTCGATCCTGCCATTAGCCTGTATGAAGTACCGTGATATCATAAGTCTGGTCGGAGTACTACAACGCTATGGTTAGCTCTGGGTAAAGTACAACAATACTACATTATCCCAGGTCAAGTATAATCATACTAATCTGAGCAAAGCACTGCGATGCTATCATTAGCGTGTACTGTGATGCTTTCATTAGCGTGTACTGTGATGCTTTCATTAGCGTGTACTGCGATGCTTTCATTAGCATGTACTGAGATGCTATCACTAGCGTGTACTCTGATGCTATCATTAGCGTGTACTGTGATGCTATCATTAGCGTGTACTGAGATGCTATCATTAGCGTGTACTCTGATGCTATCATTAGCGTGTACTGTGATGCTTTCATTAGCATGTACTGCGATGCTTTCATTAGCATGTACTGCGATGCTTTCATTAGCGTGTACTGCGATGCCTTCATTAGCATGTACTGCGATGCTTTCATTAGCATGTACTGAGATGCTTTCATTAGCGTGTACCATGATGCTATCATTAGTGTGTACTCTGATGCTATCATTAGTGTGTACTCTGATGCTATCATTAGCGTGTCGTCTTATGGTATCTGTGGCCCGGGCGAAGTACCGTCATTTTCGGACTCTTAGCCGCGACTTTTTCGACATGCTTTAAACTTGGGCTTAAACAACAATGGCGCTAATTTGGGGATTTTTTCAGCTAACAGGCTTCACGCCGCCAAAACATTTAGCCTCATCTCATCTGAACGATGAAATGACCATGTAATCCCGAAATAATCTTTATCTATTATTAATCTTTTTCATCAGCCGTGTTACAGGCACTGTTTCCGGTACGCATTTCTGTATGTTACCTGTATTTAATTAAAAGTTTCACATGCTACAACGTCAACACAGACGGCTTATCGACAAGTGTAGCCTGTAGATGTACTCATATATATATTTTGTTATTTTTACCCTGTGCGGCTAATATTCAAGTGCGTTCAATAGTCCCGAAATGACGGTACTGCATTGTTGTCATTCGCCCGGGCGAAGTACTTCGATGGAGGAATTCGCGCAATCGCCGGAGAGCTTCTGGTCCGGAAACCGAACGGAACGATAACGGACCAATCCCAGTAAGCGACATTTGGTCGCCTCTTAAACTGATAAGGGCTAATCCAGCCGGGCGACAAATAACGCCCCCACCCAGGCCTCCATCTTTAATCTGAGCGCCATTATTGGACATTTCTTCGCCGCCGGCAGCCGCTTGGGTCCACATGACCCCGGACCTCAGGTCTGATCTACTGTTTCATCTGAATGAAGCGTGAGCGGCGGAAAGGTCAGGCGGGAATTAGATTCGGAAAGAAGTCGAGGAATCGACAACATCCAGCTGGAACACCTTTACGTGAAAATGGCAATAACAACCAGGGTCCACACAGTCAGACACGACCAGGAAATTACCCACGGAAGACCATAAAATAGCAGGAATGACCTTAAAAGTACAAAGAAATGATCAGGAAATTACCTTAAAAATACAGAGAAATGACAAAAACTAAGAAATCAGCTAAAGAAATACCCAGAAATTATCCCGAAAATATGAAGAAATTACTTTAAAAATACTGAAGAAATACAACGATTATCGAGAAATTCCCTTAAAAATACAGAGAAATGATAAATAAGAAGAAATCAGCTAAAAAATACCCAGAAATTGTCCCGAAAATATTAAGAAATCACTTTAAAAATACTGAAGAAATACAGCGATCATCGAGAAATGACCTTAGAAATAAAAAGAAACACCAAAAATTTACCTTGAGAAGTAAAGAAATTACCAGAAAAATACTGAGAAATAACCTTAAAGAATATCAATTAATTATCAAAAAAATGACACATAGCCAAGAAATGACACCCAAAGCACCAATAAATTACAATGAAAATTAATTAAAAAAAAAAAAAAAAACGCTGAGAAAATAAGATAATATCAAGAAATTACGTTGATTTATAAACAAATTACAACAAATATACCAAGAAATTGCCTAAAAAATACTTGGAAATAATCACAAAAATAAAAAGACCTTGACTGAGAAATACTCAGAAATTATTAAGATAAAAACAGAAAAATATCAAGAAATAACCAAACAAGTTACCAAAAAATAACAGAGAAAATGTAAAGAAATGCCCTCAATACCAGGAAATGAACGAGAAATTTCAAGAAATTAAATATACCAATACATTGAGAAATGAATTGAAAAATAAAACGAATATCAAGGAATGACCAAAACAAATGCCAGGAAATTAAACCAAAAAAAAAAAAAAAATCTGGAAAAAAAACAAGAAAATACAAAGAATTTACCTTAAAAAAATTCCAAAAAAAATAAGGAATTTCCAAATTCCCCCAAAAAAATCAATAAATGATCAGAACCATACAAAAAGGTCAGCTGAGGTCACAACACGTGCACACACGTGTGCACAGCCGCCCTGACCGCCAACACAAATGTCCACAACAGACGGGCACCGATTTTCGGACGCCCTGATTGCCTGCGGCGCTGAGCGAGGCCACGCCCACAGGAAGTGGATTTGCCGCCGGAGCGTCGCCGTGATTGCGCTGACGCCAACGCTGCTCAGCAGACAAAAGAGTCAGCGCACATTGCAACACACACACACACACACACACACACACACACCTCGGCCGGTGATTAATGAAACGTGTAACTCATTCATCATCGCTAATGTCACTTTCCTTAAGACCAGATTTGGGTGCAAAGCGGGCGCCGCAGCGAGGAAGACGAACGGCCTGCCGGACAACCTTGGAATGTCAGCCCCCCGTGTGTGTGTGTGTGTGTGCGTGCGTGCATGCGTGTGTGTGTGTGTGAGTGTGTGTGTGTGTGTGTGTTAATGGGGTGATGTTGGGACTATTAAAACCATTAGCGCTCATCCTCCTGTCAGCGCCGTCCGTTCGACTTCGAGGCTTTTGATTCACCTTGTTCTCTCGTCCAATCACGGCGCAGTGTGTGTGTGTGCATGTGTGTGTGTGCTATTAGCGTTTCTGCTGAACACACAGGTTCCCAGCCTCCTCTCCACCGCGCCCCCTGGAGGAACCTGCCGACGCTGCAGGGCTTTTTTGTTTCGTTTCGGATTTTCACCCGTTGTAACATTTGTTTAGTTTTAGCCTTTGGTACGTTCAGGCTCGTTTCCCGGGCAACGGCGTCGCTCAACTTTATGCTACATGGCTACATGGAGTGTACTTTCAAAATAAAAGCTCTGGCTGAAAAGTCTGAACGTCTCTTTCACACACACACACACACACCCAACAGAGTTTACCTGGTTATCAAGCTGCTGTCAGCAGAATGTGTGTGTGTTGTGTGTGTGTGTGTGTGTGTGTGTGTGTGTGTGTGTGTGTGTGCAACACAGACCTGCTCGAACATGGAATATTAATGGCGGCCGGCGGTGGCGGTGGCAGCTGGGGGGGGGCACAGCTGCATGAAAAATGGATGAAGCTCCTGAGAAAGGAGACCATCTATTCTGAGGTAGAGATAAGGAGGTGTGTGTGTGTGGGTGTGTGTGTGTGTGTGTGTGAAACCTCCTCTCCTACTTATATCACATGTTTAAATGACTTGTTAATTCTTATTTCATCATTTTAAAGAAGAAAACATTGGATTAATATTGCTTCAGATTTGAGGAATAAAAAAAAAAAATCTTATTTTGAAAAAATAATTTTAATTATTTTTGAATTTCTAAAAAAAAATCTGTTTAGAAAGTGATTTCTTCCAGTTTCTTTTTGTACATTTTTTCAAAAATTATTTTTTTTCCACAATTTCCCGCATATTATTTCCCAGACTGATTTGTTTTGAGGTCACTTTTTCTTCGAGCTGCCGAAGCCTGAACGAACAGCAGGAGGAAGAAGAGGAAGAGGAACAAGATGAGGAAGATTCAAGGGGAAAATTATCCTCCAAATAAAAGCATCTAATTAAATTTTAATTAAAATGCTGTTTGACATTTCTTTCTACTCAGCGGGTTGCACACACAAGTTCACCCGCCACACTTCGCCGGGGCACGAGGGCGGAGGTGAAGCTGCCAATAATCTGACGGGCGTGAGTATGTGTGTGTGTGTGTGTGTGTGTGTGTGTGTGTGTGTGTAGGAGCTGCAGTTAAGAGGCATTAATGAGAAAGAAAAGTGGAGTTTGGCTGGAAGGCAGAGAGATAAGGAATTAACAACGGCAACCGACTCAGCTGACATGTTTGAGTGTGTGTGTGTGTGTGTGTGTGTGTGTGCGCCGCTAGGAGTCTGCCGTGCAATTAGCCTTATCAGCAGCGCGGTGCAGCCGGTAATAACAGGAGTCCTTTGGAATATTTAGTAGGCGCGGGACGAGTGTTGCCTTCAGGTGCATCAGGTAATTTACGGCGCCGCTGCTCGCCGTCGCCGCCCTGCTGGCGAATCCGAACAGATGTCACTGCCGACCGATGGATTCATTCAGACGCCTCGGACTGTGTGTGTGTTTTTCACAATGCAAATGTCTGAGAGTGTGTGTGTGTGTGTGTGTGTGTGTGTGCGTTGCCAAACAGCCGCAGGCCGGCGTCTCCAGTGGAGCTCGTCACAGCAGGCGGCCATTTTTCTTTGCGTGACTTAAAAAGACACAAACTGTTTTAAAACCCACAGGAAAAAGAAAACGGCGGTGACCTACTTCCTGCCGCCACTGAACCCCGCCTCCCCGCTAAGCTCCGCCTCCCTCACAGTCTGCTGTATTTTAGGAGGAGCAAGAATCTGATATATTTATGTCCTCATAAACATATAGAAGACTGAACTGAAAACATGCAGATTAAGCAGGATTGTTAGATCCGATTTACTGGAAAAAATATATATCATTTTTTTTTTAATAATAATAATAATTATGATGAAGGTTTTGAAAGATGCATTTTCTGACTATTAAACTTTGAAAAAACAATTCCTGATGGTTTTCCATTAGTACTTTCTCACTAAGCTATCATTCTATTAATTGATTTTTTTCTGTTCATAAATTTGTTTTGAAAATGAAATGAAAAATATAATATCTGAAGAATATATAAATATATTTAGATTTTTCACATTGACATATGGCTGTTTTTATCAATAAATATGTTTTAGTAAAATATCATGATTAATAATGACTTATTTACAGACTGAAACGAAAACAAAGGGAAAAAAGCAAATGATGAAATAGTAATAATGGACTCACGCACACACACACACACACACACACAAACCAACATTTGAATTTTGTCAAAGAATTCTCATAAATTTCTTTACCATTTTTCTCAGTTGACTTTTAAATTTTTTGATCAATTTCTTGCAGGGGAGGTTGCTCATTTTTAAGACATTTTCAAAAAATATTTGACAGACTTTTTCTCTTAGGATTTTGAATTTTCAGGGCATTTTTTTTTTAAATTTGCATATAATTATTTGTATTTTCAGAAAAATGTCATTAATTTTATTATGAATCCAACCAATTTGTGATTTTGAGCAAAATTTTCAATGAATGTGATTGAAAAATAAAAATTTCTGAGGAGTGAGCACACACACACACACACACACACACACACACACACACACACACACACACACACACCACCCTCCCTGACATCAGACCTGCAGGCAGTGGCGCCGTCTCTGCGATTAATCTGTGAGTCCTTATTTACATACATATTAAAAATACATTCAAAGAAACACACACACACACACACACACACACACACTGCTATGTAATGCAAACACACTATTTTTCACGGACACTCCACGCCACTTTGACTTTCAGACGCCTTTTTCTGTTTAAACATTTGGCTTATATCGCCGCCGCTGCCGTGTGTGTGTGACAGGTGTCCGCAATAAACCAATAACAGACCGCCCATCTGTCCAGATGTGCACAGATACACACACACACACACACACACACACACACACCCTTCTGAATGGGCAAAACACAGGGACTTAGAGGAGATCCTCCAAAACATATCTGCACCCCAAAAGGTCATTTTGATGGGGGGGCGCCGCCTTTTTCTTTTTTACATTTCAAATTTTGTCTGGATTTTTCCTTCTGACCTATTACCATTTTTAATTTTTATGTTTTTTTATCTTTAATTTAAAAAAACAAATTATTATCATTAAATTATGAAAAAAAAAAAAAAGTTTAACTTTTTTTATTCTTTTTAATTTTTTGGTGATTTCCCAGCTGACTTTTCATTAAATTATTTTTTTATGGGTTTTCTGTAATTGATTTAAAAAAGGACTGCAGAAAATCAATATTCTGAATACCGATAGATCAATAGATGGCATGAGGAATATTAGACGGCATTCAGAGATGAAGAATTTTTCTTGTTTTCTTTCCATTTCTTCCGACTCTTCGTTCTACATCAGGGTCTTGATTGTATTTTTTTTTTTTTCAGATAAGCCCGATCCTCATTTTGATGGATTCGACCAATCAGAATGAAGCTTCCTGTTCGATGTGAAAAGTCTTGATTTGCACCTAGACGTCCACGTCCTCTGATGGACTCATTCCCGATCCTCTCCATCCTTGCATTGCTGTCTCTGCACCTGGTATTCTTCTATCACGCATCAACCCTGACCCTTTTCTCCACCCTTTCCAACCTACTTCTTCACATCTTCTCCACAATCTCCATTGCTCTGAACCTCTGACCCCTATGTACTTAAAATCCGACACCGTCTTGATCTGCGCTCGTTCTTCTCCTTTCCAGAGCATACCTCTACCTCTAGATGTTCCCCCACCTGTTCCCTGCTCTCACTGCACATCACAAGGTCATCTGCAAACATCATGGTCCATGGAGATCCCTGTCTAACCTCATCTCTCAGCCCGTCCATCACAACTGCAAACAAATATGGGCTCACAGCTGCCCTCTGTTGTAGTCCCACCTCCACCTTCAACTTCTGTTACAACTGTAGCACACCTCCCCACTGGCTCACAGCAGGCATACATGTCCTGCCCCCGTCTAAAGCACTTCTTTGCCACTCGAGACTTCCTCATTCAAGACACTTGTTCATCTCTTGCCACCCTGTCGAATGCTCGATTTCCTGTCCTTGTAACGTTTTGAAATGTGTCCGTTTGTTACTTTGCAGATGATGTGATGCTGTACATGAGAACATAACAGCGAGGCTAGGCCATAGGACAATTAAAAAAAAGAAACTAAAATGAAAATAAATAAATAATAAATTTAAATTTAACAAAAAAAATCTAAATTTGATTAATTCTACTGTTTTTGTTTGTTTTTTTGAATTAAAAAAAAAAAACAAGACAACTTTTGCTGTGTTTTTTTTTTAGCAGAAGGGCCTAAATTTTGCCCCAAACCAGGGTTGATTGCCACACGCCATCAGCTGCAACATTGGAAATTGCTCTTTGTCCCTGTAATCTGACAGCACAAACAGACTTAATGTCCCCACAGGTAACAAGACACACACACACACACACACACACACACACACACACACACACACACACACACACACAAAGTCACCTGAGATTAGCTATTCCCATCTGTCCGGAGCGATAGCGAGGTATTAGCACCGAGTTAAACCCCTGAAAATCCCAGTTTATCGCACAGGCGTGAGCCATATTCTCTCAGCGCACACACACACACACACACACACGCACGCACGCACACACACACACACACACACACACACGTTGCCATTGTCTAAGCAGAGGCATGAACGCGGGGCTCGTCGGGTCACGACCGGGGGTTCTGGTCACAAATGAGGACGGAATTCCAGAAATCCCCTCGGACGCGGCGGTCAGAGCAGAACGTGGCCTTGTTGCCATGGTAGCGACCTCAACTCCTAGCGACGGACAGAAACCAGACCCTCAGGTTCCTGGTGATGATGTTCTTCTCTCTAAGACTCGGAGAAAGGGGACCTTACACGCGACCCGACAGCCAATCCTGCAGGCATCCATTCACACCGTTAGCCAATCACAGCTGTCACTCAGGCAAGGGGCGGGGCTTAACGTCAATCATTTGACTGCTCATCTTCTCATTCACACGTACAGACGACGTCATCAGAGATGAAGAGAACCCAGATATGGAGAACATGGAGAACCTACAGATTGCTGCTCAGCCTAAATGCACGAGGACTTTGTATCGACAGCTGTAACTAAGGGGTTCCTGAGTCTTGACCTCCTTCTCTTTCCCTCCAAAGTTATTTCTTATTATTATTTCCCATCTTCTTCTTTCCAAAGTTTCTTCCAGAAGAAGTAGAAGATCAAAGATCCGTCATCTCCTCCGCCGGCGGCCATCTTTGAAGTTCCTGCTCTGACAGGCCTGACGCCGCGCTGACACTGACGGCGGGAGACGAGATCTGAGACCCAGTCGACATACACATGCACACACACGCGCACACACACACGCGCAAACACACACACACACACACACACACACATGCACGCACACACGCACAAGCACCTTTTTATCTTTTGTAAGTCTGATGGTGCTATCTTCATCTCCATCCTCCTGGGGAAGGGGTTCACTTCCTCTGGTTAAATTCAGATTAAACTCACTTTGTTTTTAGGATTTTAGGGAACTCGTTTTCACAAATTCCCCCAAAATTCTTCCTGTATTTTTAAAATTATATTTTTTCATTTCTGGCAATTATTTGGTCAACTTGAGGATTTTTATATAAAACAAACAAAAATTTCTGATTTTCACTTTCCTCTCTTCATGGGATTATATTATTTTATTCTATTAGCGTATAATTTCTTTGTAATCCTAGCAAATTTTGAGAAAATAATTTTCCAGTATTTTTTCTTTATTTGGAAAAAATATTTTATGTCCGTAGCATCTTTAACATCCTTGGCATATTTAATATCCTTACCAACCTTAGCATCTATGGTAACCTTAGCATCTTAAGTGTCTATAGCCTGTGTAGCATCCTTAGCATCTGTAACATCTTCAGCAACCCTTGCATCTGTTGAATCCTTATTATCTTGAACATCTGCGGCATCCTTTGCATCTTTAATATCTTCAGCATCTTTGGCATCTTTAGCATCTTTAGTATCCTTAGCAACCCTAGCATCTATAGAATCCGTCACATCATTTGTATCTGCTGCATCTTTAGCATCCTTAGCATCTACGGTAACCTTAGCATCTTTAGTATATGTAGCCTTCGTAGCATCCGTAGCATCTTTAGTATCTTTTGCATCTTTAGCATCCTTAGCATCTATGGTAACCTTAGCATCTTTAGTATCTGTAACCTTCGTAGTATCCTAAGCATCTTTAGTATCCTTAGCAACCCAAGCATCTATAGAATCCTTCGCATCTTTAGTATCTACGAAATCTTTGGAATCTTTAGCATCGGTAGTAACCTTAGCATCTTTAATATCTGTAGCCTTTGTAGCATCATTAACATCTTTAGTATCCCTTGCAACCTTAGCCTCTTTAGCAGCTGTAACGTCCTTAGCAACCCCAGCATCTATAGAATCCTTCGCATCATTAGTATCTGCGGCATCTTTGGAAACTTTAGCATCCTTAGCATCTTTAGTCTCTGCTGCATCTTTAGCATCCTTAGCATCTATGGTAACCTGAGCATCTTTAGAATCTGTAGCCTTTGTAGCATCCTTAGCATCTTTAATATCCTTAGCAACCTTAGTTTCTGAAGTATCCTGAGCCCCTTTAGTATTTATAGCACACTTAGCATCTTCCCAGACTCGCCTGTCATTGCATTTGTTTTAAATCAGACTTAAAGGTCTTTTTTTGTCATTTTTTTGTCAAGGAAACCCATCACACTCTTAGCAATATTCCTTATTTTACTGTTTTGTTCAACCCGTTCATCCTCTATCGTTCTTTCCGATTCATTTCCCGACGACGACCCGGCGGCAGCGACCGGACTCCGCCCGCGCTCGCCCGTCTTCCTCCTCCTTCTTCCTCCGAATCCCATTTTTCCCCGGGAATTGAACGGCGGGAGGAGTAACGAGCGGGAGAGACCGGGAAGACGAGGCTTTAAGAGCAGCGTAATGAAATGACAAATGGGGAGGATAAACGGGCCGGCGGACGCCACGCAACATACGATTTTGGCGAGGCGTGGGAGGGGCGGCGGCGGCGGCGGCTGGGGAGATGGCGGTTTGGGGGGGGGGGGGGGGGGGTCGGACAGCAAAGATAAATGAGGAAGAGATTGTTTTAGAGCTAATGGTGAAGTGAAGTGAGGTTTTATTAAATGAGAAAAGTAAGTGATGGAGGGAGCATTCGGGGGGGAGGTGAGTGGATAACATGATGTGTGTGTGTGTGTGTGTGTGTCCTAACATAGCATGTAATTGAATCTCTCACGCTGCAATAAGATGCATGGCTCGGCTAATATGTTCTGATACACACACACACACACTGCAAACAGGTAGGCAGGAATCAAAAAGACAATTGAAAAGTGATATTTAGCCAGAGGAAAGTACCAGGATGTGTGTGTGTGTGTGTGTGTGTGTGTGTGTGTGTGACGGCGTCCCGCTGGTTGATTTATTTGTTCCGGCTGATGATCTGATTTCCCAGGATCTCCGTCCTTCATCACCATCATCCGGTGGGTTTGCAATTAATTCATACATATCATTAATCTAGAAAATCACTTTCGGCGACAAAAGGGTGTGTGGGACAGCGAGCTGCCGAGCAGAGCGGTGAGTTCAGGGGCCGCGCGGTGAGTTCGGGGACACCTTGAGAAGCGTTTTTGAAGAACAATAAGGACAAATCGACAAGGGATGACTGACAGGAAGTGGATATCTGGTCACTTCCTGTTCCACAAAGAGCCTCTTTAAGCTGTTCGACCGCTTATCGTCTCAGCGGAGTCTTTACAAATTACGATATTTAGATTTAATCATAAAATAACAATTAGCTAAATCCCCGCACGATGCGTTCAGGGACCTCGTGGACGTTCCATTACGACACAAGGAGAGATGTGAGATTAACGTACAGAAATAATGCGCTGAAGGTCTGCAGGGAAATCCCTGGGAACTGGCGAGCCACAACTGAAGATATCCTGACAGTGTGTGTGTGTGTGTGTGTGTGTGTGTGTGTGTGTGTGTGTGTGTGTGTGTGTGTTCGCGCCCGTCTCCATCAGAACCCCTGCTGTTACAATTTGAGCGGAACATCCTGACAGACGAGGTCAGAAATCAGCCTCGAGCCTGTGATTCATCTTCTGTCATCAAACACACACGTGCACACACACTTCAACCTGTGTGCTTAACCTCTCTCACACACACACACACACACACACACCAGGTAGGTAGCTGCCCAGAGACTACAAACACTTCCGCAGTCAGAAGCAGGAGATAAATGACCTGCAAGTAGCGTGTGTATGTGTGTGAGTGTGTGTGTGTGTGTGTGAGTGTGTGTGCCCTGCCTGAGTGATTCCTTAGAGGGGATGTAACAGGACAATACAGATGTTTGACCTCCTGCTCCTCCTCAACCTTCTGTAAACATTAGTTCTCTGTATTTGCCTGTGGGCAGTGGGTCGGGCTAGTTGGGAATAATGGACGTGGCTCGTTAGAACAATGACCGCGGCTACTTGTGGACACTGGCCATGTGGAATGTTGGTGCAGCTAAATGCGGACAGTGGGCGTGGCTTGTTCGGAACGATGTCCGTGGCTAGTTTTATACCGTGGGTTTGGCCAGTTGGGAAAAATTGGCATGGCTAGTTGTTAACAATGGGCGTGGCCAGTTGGGACCAATGGCTATAGCTTGATGCGGCTAGTGGGCACGGCTAGTTGTGGGCGGTGGGCGTGGTCAGTCGAGAACAGTGGGTTTGGTTTGTTGGGAACAATGGGCGCGGCTAGTTGTGGACAGAGGGCGTGGCTAGCTGTGGACCAATGGCTGTAGCTAGATGCGGACAGTGGCCACGGCTAGTAGTGGGGAAGTGGGCGTGGTCAGCTGTCATGGTCATGGCTATTACTAGTTGTGGACAGTGGGCTTGACTGGTTGGGACCAATGGCTGTAGCCAGATACAGGCAGTGGGCGTGGCTAGTTGTGCGTAGCAGGCGTGGCTAGCTTGGTCTAATGGCTGTAGCTAGATGTGGACAGTTGGCTAAGCTAGTTGTTGGGCAGTTGCCGTGGTCAGTGGTGAACAGTGGGCGTGACTAGTTGCGGAAGGGGCGTGACTAGCTGGGACCAATAGCTGTAGCTGGTTACAGGCAGTGGGTGTGGCTAGTTGTTGACGGGGGCGTGGCTATAAGAAAGAGAGATCCGCTGGCCTGTGAAGTGAGCTCATACCGATCCGACGGCTGTCAATCGACAGCCAATGAAAAAGCAGCAAAGGAAGTAGCAACGAAGACAACGGCGGCGAGTGCCGAAAGAGACGGGGCAATCAGGACTACAGTGATGGAGGACGGAGAGAAATGCATATCGACCCTCGGCCGTAAAAGAACAAGAAGTGCTTCTTCATAAAGCGGTAATTAAGGCCTGCGCCACCTGCGGCCCGGCCCCCGGCAACCAAACAACCCGTTAAATTACATTTTACAGCGGCCCTAAAGGCAGAGAGGGGCGTCAGAGGCCCGGGGTTTTATTGGGGACGATAAACGGGGCAATAAAAGATGGACCAGCAGCGGCGGCGGGCGTCCTCCGGCCAATGGATGACAAGGAAACTAGGACGATTTAAAAACCTCAACATACTGAAGCCAAAGGAGCAAAGCAGCAGGGGGTCTCGGTCAACCTGGGGGGGCCATGTAACCTACGGGGGGATGTTAACCAATAGGGGGAGCCGTTTTACCCAAAGTTGGTGTCAGGGTGACCAATAGGGGGCGGCGATGTGACCTATGAGTGGGGTCGGTTTCACCTAAAGGGGTGTCGGTTTAACCTGAATGGGTCATCGGTTTAACCTATGGGGGTGTCGATGTGACCTTTGGGGGGGTTCAGTTTGACCTATAGGAGGCCTGAATGTGACCTATAGGGGGTCGGTTTGACCTATAGGGGGCGTCAATGAGATCTATTGGGGGGGTTCAGTATGACCTATAGGAGGTGTCAATTGACCTCTAGGGGGGTCGGAATGACCTATAGGGGGTGTCAATGTGACCTTTTGGGGGTCGGTTTGACCTATAGAAAGTGTCATTATGACCAATAGGGGATCGGTATGACCTATAGGAGGTGTCAATGTGACCAATAGGGGATCGGTATGACCTATAGGAAGTGTCAATGTGACCTGTAGGGGGGTCGGTTTGACCTATAGGGGGCGTCAATGCGATCTATTGGGGGGTCGGTATGACCTATAGGGGGTGTCAATTTGACCTATAGGGGGGTCAATTTGACCTATAGGGGTTGTCAATGTGACCTGTAGGGGGGTCGGTATGACCTATAGGGGTTGTCAATGTGACCTATACGAGGGTGGGTTTGACCTATGGGGGGTGTCAATGTGACCTATGGGGGGTCGGTATGACCTATAGGGGGTGTCAATGTGACCTATAGGGGGGTCGGTTTGACCTATAGGGGGTGTTAGTTTCACTTATAGGGGGTCGTCAGTGTGACCTTGGGGGGGCCGGTCAGACCTTTTGGGGTCGTCAATGTGACCTATAGGGGTCGTCGGTTTATCCTGATGGGGGCTTCAGTTTAAACTGAATGGGGGGGTCAGGGTTGACCTATAGGGGTCGTCGATGTGACCTTTGAATGTGTCGGTTTGACCTATAGTGGGCATCAATATGACCTCCAGGGTGGCGACCCCCAACCTTTTTTGGACCAGGGACCAGTTTTATGCATGAAAATATTTCTGCGTACCGGCTCGAGGCGCAGGGGTTCAAATAATAAAAGCATTCGTCAGTATTTATATCAAAATCCAACAGTCACACTTTGTATTAGACAGTGATAATAATTTTGCAGTATAATATCAGAGTCTGTCTTATTATTTTCTTTTAAATGCAGCTTTCTTTTTGCTTCTGTGGTCTCATCCTTTGCTCATTTCCTCCAAAAGAGCTCTCCAGTGACTTTTGTCTCAGGCTCATTTTTTGTGCTAGCTGATGTGTGAAATGGCGTAACAGAGTTGAGCTTGGCGAAGGCGGAAACAGTCATTTTTCAAAAATAAGATCTGGAACGTCAAATAAAAAAAAATATATAATTTGCACTTAAAAAGATTGTCTTAGCGGACCGGTTCCAGATGATCCTTGGAGCCCTGGTCCAGGGGTCGTCAGGTCAACCCAAAGGGGAAAGGCAAGGTGTATCCATTTAGCCTATAGGGGGCGCTGTTTACAACCACCAGGAGGTGGTGGACATCAGTGTCACCAATGAAGGAAACCTTTCACGGAGACAAAAACGAATTTCCAGATACATCGTAGAAAACTATCGGAATGAGAATCGGAAAAGAGAGGAAGAAATAAAAGCCTGAAGAGGGAATCCAATGCTGATCTACATCCTGCTGTTTTTGCCCTCCATGAACCCCCACATCCTCCCCCCCCTCTTGTTTTATTCATGGTGGTGTTTTCCCAGAGCAGCCGGGCGGCGAGCGTCGGGAGCGGCAATTCATCAATTTAACCGTCGGAGCTCCGTAATTGACTCCCGGAGCCGAGACCGTAAATCTGACCTCCGACGCGAGACGCCGTCAAAAGCACCACGGCATGCAGGATGGGGGGGGGGGGAGTACACCCTAAGAGGAGAAAAGTACTACGACTAGAGCAGAACTACAACCCGAGAGTGAATTATGAATTATTTACATTTTCTGAAGCTGACTGGAAAATAAAAAAAATAAATAATAGAAAAAAAAAAATCCTTTAAAATCCTTGTAAAACCTTTATGATCTCTGAAAAATAGAACATTTAAAAATGGAAAAAAATCAATAATCAAACCAAAGTTATTTCATCAAAAAAAAGAGGAAAAAAAGCGAGAAGTCGCTAAAAAAAAAAAAGTGAAAATCTGTCAGAAAATTAAAAAAAAAAAAAAAAACAGCGCAGAAGTAAACCAGGAAGTAAATACAAATACGAAAATACTGATATTTAAAACACACTAAAATAAATAGAAAAATATGTGGAAATTAGTAAAGGAGGATTGAGGCGAAAAATATCAAATGCAAAATCATAAAGAATCAACACAGTTTAGAAATGTATAGATTAAAATCAGCCCAAATGAGTGAGAATCGCTCAGACAAGGTGGCAAAAACTCTTTTTTTCTTGACTGGGAACAGAGGAAATAAATCCTGGAAAGTTTCTAAAAAATGACAGAAGATTCTCCTAAAAAGTATAGGAAATGTATAGAACATATTAAACAAAACATAACAACCTCAGCAAGAAATCAGAAAAAAAAACAACACTGCAGGAAGTAAGCAGGAAGAAAACAGGAAGTAAACAGGAAGTGGACAAGTAAACTGACATATGGAAGAGAAAAAAATGCTGCTGGAGTTTCTAAAATACAACTTCCTGCCTTAAACGCACATGCACGCACGCACGCACACGCACACACACACACACACACACACACACACACCAAAAACAAGAAGTGGAGCAGTGAGCCTAGTTAGCTCTTTAGCACGACATGCAATCATCGATCCATAGCTGTGTGGCAGGCTGATCTCTCTCTCTCTCTCATACACACACACACGCACACACACACACACACACACACACACACACACACACACACACACACACTGGTCATTACACTGGTCTGTCAACCTGCAATTACTGCACGTCTTCCCTCTGTCTTGCTGCATTTCATCTCCTGGTCGTTATCAGGCGCCACGCTGCTTCATCAGCCGCCCAATCGCATCGACCCGTTTCCGAGGACGCACATGCACACACACACACACACCACACACACACACGGCGGGCAATTAACAACTGTGATTGCTATCGACCAAGTTATTTGATATGTATGTGTATATGTCTGTGTGTGGGAGTCGGGGGGGCGTGAGGCACATGGAGCCAAGTGTGTGTGAGTGTGTGTGTGTGTGTGTGTGTGTGTGTGTGTGTGTTACACATTTCTGTGGAACAAATCCTGAGACAAACAGACTTTTTTTTCACCACAAAACCCAGTGACTGCAGTTTTAACCCGCTGACGTCAGTTGATCGATACTTCACCGATCACTAATCTGTCAATCAAAATGTCCGAGCGGGTGGTTGCCACGACGATCCAGAGCCGGATGCCAACCTTGGTGTCAGGATGTCTGATCTTTAATAAAAAAAATGTCATATTATTTATTATTTTTTCTATTATTTTTAATTGATTTCATTTAATGAATTCTTCTTTCAGGTTCGGGTTCTGACCCGCCTCTAATCACTTTCCACGGTTGCCATGGTAGCGTGAGATTAGCATCGCTGATTAGCCCGTTAGCCGGAGACGAAGAGGCCGAGCCCGACAGGAAGTCACTAGCGGTGTTGTCATAATTAAAGATGTGCACAGCCTGACACTCCCTGAGGTGTGTGTGTGTGTGAGAGAGACGTGGATGTTCATAATCTCAGCATGTCAGAAAGTGTTACGCGCTGATTAGCAGCGCAGACCTGTTAGCGCCTGTTAGCACTATTAGCTAACCTGCATGTCCAGCTAACGGCTTAGCTGATCGGGAGCTGAGCGGGAGGACGGGGAGGAGATGGAGAAATGGAAAGATGGATGATGGAGGGATGAACGGATGGAAAGATGGGGGTTGAACAGATGAAGGGATGAAATGATGGACAGATGGAGAGATAGAGGAATGAAAGGATGGAGGGATGACGGGGTGAACGGATGGAGGGACAGATGTTCGGCTCCAGAGCGGAGAAGGTTCTCTGACCTACTTAGCAGGAAACAAGGTTCTGCGCTCATCTGTCAAAATGCTAATCAAAGCCCCGCGGCGGCAGAACATTCTGGAATCTGGGGCGGCTTTTTTTTTTTTTTTTCTCTCTCTGTCTTTTCTGGCCCCGAGTCTCATCCTACAAAAAAAAAATTGTGCCAACACACACATACACACACACACACACACACTGTAACGCAGGAGAAACGAAGGCTAATTTCATCTTAAAGGTAAAGCACTTTTGGTTTACTGCGTCTTCCCAAAAAACAGTTGATCGATGGTCATTAATCGACGAACAGGAAGTGTGTGTGTGTGTGTGTGTGTCGCAGGATGTGACAACTACCCCGCATACACACACACACACTAGTGATCACTATTTGGCGGGAGCAATGACACAAGCGCGCATTAAAACTGAGAAAAATACTTGAAATAATACTGCGATAATATTGTGACGTACCCTGCAGGAAGTACTTCTGACGACTACATCGGAACTATTTTGATTTTATTATTATGATTAAAAACCTCAGAACTGAGACCCGTTTTCAACGCAAAAATTCCTGTATCTTTCAAATTAAAGTCCTTGTTTCTGTGCAAAAAAAAAAAAAAATTGGTTGTGTCATTCTGGAGATGACGCAGAAATGTAAATTATTTCTATTATTTCACCCTTAAAGCTGGAAAAGTACTGTGATGCGACTTGCAAAAACCAAAACAACATGCAAAAACATTAAAAAACACGCTACAATCCAAGATGGCTGCGCCAGGCGTGGACACGCCGCAGTAAAGAAGCGTTTTTCGCGCCACTAGCTAATCAGACTCTCGCTTTTCAAATTAGCGAGCCCGGGAACGACGGGACTCGTGTGTGTGACCAACCACAGAAGCCGCCGGGCTCAAATAAATCCCGTGAATCGGTGGTGGATCTGGAAGAAGGTGTGTAAGAAGGTGTGTTCAAGGACCGTGTCAGAAGTTCGTCGATGAGATTGTCCACCGAACCCGTGTTGGTGATGCGTTTGGGAACCACGTCTCTCTTTCTGCGGGAGTCAAGTTGTAGCCCGATGTGCTTACCGTCACGGCTAATCAATTAGCATGGCTAACTAAAACTGGTAGAGTTAGCCATGGAAAGGGTACAGTGCTACATCACTTCCATGGCTAACGGGCTAGGCTAACAGGAGCTAACGAAAGGCTGATATGAGTGAAAAGCTTTGCCGTCACAAGGACTCATCAAGTATTCAACTCTCGCACGTTCCTTGAATGCATCATGGAGACCCAACCCCCCCCCCAAAAAAAAACATCTGAACCAGAAGTCCGAGTAGCTAACATGCTTCATCCTTCCAGCAAACCTGGTTAGGGGGCGGAGCCAATGCTAGCTGTCATGAACAGGAGGCGGAGCTTAAGGCATACAAGTCAGCCAGCAATCATCCAAACATCCACGTCAACAGATCATTTAGTCTTCAATGAACCTGCTGTTTTCAGGGGACACGGAGAACTTGGAGAACCCAAGCAGGAGAACCCGAGCTCAAGTTTTAATCTCGTAAACAACCGTCTTACTTCCTGGTTGCACCTGATTGGACCAACGTTTTATGGAACGTCAAGCCAGAGCCAAGATGGCTGCCCGAGGTCGCACATGTAACCTATCTGCGGGGCGCGTTTCATCACGTGACCGCCGTCCAATCCGAGGCGGAAACGAGCAGGAGGTGGAGCTTACCTGGCGCGGCAGGAAGCGGGGGCGCCGGCCGGGCCCGGCAGGTCTTGGCGGCGGTGGTCGCGGCCCTGGTGACCCCGACGTACTCCACGAAGGTCCTGGGGAAGTGGCCCTCCTCCCGGGTCCTCTCATTGGTGCCGTGGAGCCAGACGCCGGGGCTCCGCTCGCCGCCGCCGTCCGGGTGCTCGGCCACGGTGAGCAGGTCGCCCGGCTGGAGGCCGATGTCGCCGCCGCGCTCCCGCCTGTATTCGTACAGGGCGCGGTACTGCACGCTCTCAGACGCCATGGCAACAGGAACCCATGGGGTCCAGAGGAGTCGCCTGAGATTTTGACTGACGGATAAATTCTTCTTTTGTTTTATTTCGAATTAAAAAAAAAAAAATCCCTGAGGTGAGGTGGAAGCGAATAACGCCGTCTTGCGGCGCTAACTGGACGGATCCCTGAGGAGGACAGAGTTAATCCCACCCCGGCCCTCAGCGCCCCCCTCCCAAAAAAACAGAGGGTAATAATCCGATTGCGAAAACTCAGCCGGTCGTCGGCGGTGGTAAATCCAGGGTGTGAACCGGGGGGGGGACGGGGGACCCCTTGCCGGAGGGCCGCGGGTGGGGGGGGGGCGGAGGGGCCGGCTGGGACGCGGGAAGCCGGCGCCGTTGAGCCCTGGACAGGGTCGACCTCCAGACGGAGCCCCCCCGCCCTCCGAAACCCCTCCGCTCCTGCAGGCTAGCCAGTAGTTAACAAAAGTGTACGTTTAAACCACACACACACACACACACTCCAACGCACCCTCACACACACCTGAGGAAATCCACTGCAGTGCAGAATTTTGGTATTTGGAGCCGTCCCTCCTCTTCAGCCACCCCCCCCCTCCCCAAAAAAAAAAATCCTGCTGCTTGTCTTTGTGTTGCTGCAGCTGTGCAGAACCTGCAAACTTCACCTTTAAAATTACAAAGTAAAATAAGAAAAAAAAAAAAAAAAAGGGAACACAAGTTATTATTTTTTTAAAACTCCTGGATATTCGATGTTTTTTTTTTTTTTTTTTTTTTTTGCATTAAATTAAATGTAAAAAAAATATATATATATAAAAGCGATGCATACGGGTAATATTTGGGAAGGTCAACAACCGTGACTCGGCGAACTTCCCCCAGACAGTCTGCGCCATCCCGCCCGCACACTCACCGCCTCAGCCGGCGCCGCGGGGCTCACCGCGCCGCTCCCCCCGCCTCTCCCGCAGGCATCCCGCACCACCGGAGCGACCTCCTTCTCCTCCTCCACCACCACCGCCACCACCAACCCCTGCCGAGCCCCGCACATCCGCGGCAGGAAGCAGGGAAGCCCCGGCGAACTGCGGGATGGCGCGGCCGGTCCGGCAGACACGCAGCGCCGGCGCTCGGCGCGGAGCGGCGGCTGTGACGTCAATAAGCCCCGCCCACTCCTCCTCCTCCCCCTCCCTTCCGGACGGACGGGACGGCGTGGCGCGCCGCTGCAGCGGAAGCGCGCCGGATGTTGGCACGTCAAAATCGGAAATGACATCATTTTTTTTTTTAGTTTATTTTTTTTGAAATGAGATAATTCTCATAATGGGAAATAAGGAATCGAGTAAAATATGAGAAAATTCTTTTGACGATAATATTTGTACCTATATGTCAGGTGAACCGCCCTTCATGTGAGTTCACCTGGATGGAACCCTATATTTTAAAGAAATAAACTAAAATAAAAGGAAATTACAGCATGGAGTAATGCTGGGACACTGTGGAAAACTTATAGTAGTGTTGCATGAATAACAGGAGGAATTTTACATGTATACGTACTTTTACACACACATACACACACTGAAGAGAACGCCTCTCTCAGTGTTTCAGTACTTCCTGAAGCTGGAAGTGACATGCATTTATTTAAATATAAGTGGATTGAGATTGCATTAATATTGAAGATAATATTTGTAGATTTTTGAAGACAATATTGAAATCACTGGCCATATATTTTTCTCGTGCGAAAAAGTACATGGCTTTTAGGCTAAAACTCAAAAATAGGTTAAAGACAATTTTCCATCATCACCAGTTTCCTTCTCAAAAGATGACATAACATTTGGTTTACTTTTAAGCAACAGAAGAGATGAACTATGTGTCAAACTAAAATACTTTATAGTGAGGTATACACACAAATAGTCAACACATTTTCCCTAAATAAAGTTTGTTTTATACTGCCTTTGGGTATTGAAGTCCTAAAAGTGTGTTTATATCAACTGCCCTTGGAGCCTAAGCATTTGTACATAAAATAAGACGAGATAGACTTTATTAATGCCACAACATGGAAATTTTACTGTCACAGCAGCATTACAAATAGTGCAATTTAAAAATATATCTATCTATATCTATCTATCTATGTATAGATAGATAATGTATTTTAAGCACATACAAATATACATGTTATACAATTATACATGAACATATACAAATAAATAGTATATACATATGTATATGAACAGAAATATTTACATATATAAGTAAATAAACACAAGAACATATAAAAGTACAAATATAAATTGTACAAAAAGAAAAATATATATGTACATAAACACATTTTTGTGCTATAAATGTGTGTAATAGTAAAGTCTGCAGGTGTGTTAAGTGTGTTTTGTTTTATTGTCTCCACATCCTGTCTGACAGTTGGCCCCGCCCCCACGTGGGTCACCTGACCTCACATGGTCACCTGACCTCACCTGGTCACCTGACCTAACCTGGTCACCTGACCTCACCTGGGTCTGAATGAAACCCGAGTCTCTTTGCCAGTCCTGCTGTGTAATTGTTTTGTTCTGGTTCCCGTTTTGCAACTTTGTAAAAATACATTAAAACTCATCATTATCTCGAAGAATAAAAAAAAGCTAAATTAACTGCTTTCATGATTGAAATAATATAAATATAAACATACAAATAAAGCTCTATTTCTTACTCCCTGATAAACATTGGACTGTTGGACTGCTCATTTGTTAATTCTCTGTTAATGATACGCCAGATCGCAGACTGCGAGATAATTAGCCCAACACTAGGTCACCTCGCTGTTTAAAAACAATCTGAGATAAATAACAAACACCTCTAATCTCCTGTTCTCTTTGCCCTGCAGCGCCTAATAGTGTTTGTGGGTGTGTGTATCTGTCTGTATGTGTGTGTGTGTGTGTGTGTGTGTGTGTGTGTGCTCTTCTGCGTCATGACTCACTGTTTATCGAAGACGTGTCGGCGCCATGACAACTCTCCAGGACCAATTACAGAGAAGTCCATCAAGCTAATGACCGACCTGGACCGGCGTCATGTTATTAGCGTAATGAGTGCGTATTGATCTGTGACGGGGGGGTCCGGGGGTCGGTCCTGAATAAACACAACAAACGTGATTAATAAAACCTGCTGATTGACTGATAATAATATTAGCTTTGTTGTAGCAGCAGTCAGTAACCGTTTGCATACATAGCTATGCTAACTTGCGGCACGCGCATTCTCGCCTTTCCACGTGCAGCATTGTGTCAATGTAGCTACAGGAATGCTTCAAGCTAAGCTAATGTTTAACTTCCAAACGTGGATCGCAATGTGACCACCGGTAGCGAACAGCTAGCGATGCTATCACCGCCTGTTTTCACAGGTGAGTAAAAGTGCCAGAGAATGCATAGAGGGGCTAGGCTAAATGTAAATATAGCTGGAAGCTAACTCTTAGCGTGCAGCTAGGGTTCCTTACCTTGCTAATGAGGAGAGCAAAGTATCTGAAGATGGAAGGATCCAGGTTTCTTCTCAAGAGTCCCAATGTTCTCCAGGGTCGGAATCAGAATCAGAAAACTGCAGGGGGAAATTGATTTTTTGTTGAAAGCAGCTCCTGCTAGAGAGTCAAGAGGGGAAAAATCTAAATAGAATAAAATACAGAATAATAACATAACGATCAAAAGAAATAAATAAAAATAAAATTAAAGGTATGTAAAAATATATGTAACATATATAATAGGTATTTATGTATACAGACTTTTTAATTCCTCTTCCTTCAGCCGCAGAGAATCTTCAAATCTTTGCACTGAAGACCTTAAAACACTTTATAGCCTTGACTTTGACACTTTAGTTTTATTTGTATTTCTTATTCCCCCTTCTTTTTTTACTCATACAATTTCCTACTATTATTTATTATTGTTATGTTTTCCTTAAAACTCTGACACAACAATTTCCTTCGCGATAAATAAAGTTGTTCTTATTTTTATTCTTATTCTTATTTATAAGCACATTATGTAATTGTGTGTTCCTGTGTTTACGTTGGAGGTCTGTCACATGACCAGCAGCTGCAGAAGCTCAAACTCTACCTGTGACCTGTCGCTGACGGGGTCAAAGTTCACCCGCGGCGCCCGTCTCAACTTGTGTGCGTTGGTGTTTGTCCATGTGTGTCACAGTAATGTAAGCAAATGCATCCAGTCGCATCATTGCAGCAACACAAACTCCCTCTCTCACACACACACACACACACACACACCTCATTAAAGCTGCTCGCTGCATGTTAGGATCTGCTCCAGTGAGCACTGAGGGTCAAGAACTCATTGGTGGCCCAGAAGCGTTTCCCGCCATCATTACCCCCCCCCCCCCCCCCCCCCCCCCCCCCGCCGCCACGCCACGCCACGCCACGCCACACGCCAGCACGTGTCTGCTCCACGCCGTCCGCCCCCCCCACCCGATAACGACCCCCAAACCTCGTTGTCAATTCAATTACTCGTCATCTTCCCGCGGGGAGCGTTTCCCCTCCTTATCTCCGGCAAACATGAGGCCTGATCTGCTGGGACTCGGAAGGGAAGGATGTAAATACCCGGAAACACCTGGTTTAGTGACAAACACCTGGTAGTGTGTGTGTGTGTGTGTGTGTGTGTGGGGGGGGGGGGGGGGGGGGGATTACGTCGGATATAATCTGAGGGATTGGATTGGATGAGGAGTCGGCCGGCGGCGGTGAGGATCCGGAGCTTATCTGCAGAATTACAACCTCGAGAGGTGTGAGATTTTTTTTTAATATAAATATGTATAATGTAAAAGCCACTTCAGGGTGACCCGGCCTCTGCGGCGGTGCATCGACCTGCCCGGGAGCTCCTGATCTGTTTATTTCATTCATTTTTTAAAAATGTAATTTAATTTAATTTTATTTTGTTTCGTTTTATTTTATTTTATTTTATTTTAATATGGTTTATTTTATTTTATATTATTTTATTACAATTTATTTTATTTTAAGGGCCAGTTAGGGAGTCATTTGATTACAGTAGGGTGTGTGTGTGTGTGTGTGTGTGTGTGTGTTGGTGGTAAGGGCAGGTGTTACATGATCAGTTATATGATCCTTGTGGGATCAATAATCACCTTTGATTACGTTGAAATAGCTCCGCATTGTGGTTTTATTTTGAAATTCCTGTTTTGAAATGTTTCCTAAAACTCTGTTTTTCTGATTTTATTTTTTTTAAATTATAATTAATTTTTTTGAAAATCCTCTGTTTTTAACATTTGAAGCTGATTTCACGTTGCATAATAAAAAGGATCCACTTCCTTCCTGGAGAGAAATACGACCCCCCGTAAGCCGTTCAAGGGAAAACGTTCAATGGGAAACTCAGCACAACAAGCGCGCGCGCACACACACACACACACACACACACACACACACACACACACACACACACACACACACACACACATCAAATCGCACGCCCACAGCTAATGTGCTTTTATGAATTATAAATGTTTTGAGTATGTTTGGTGTCAGAACATGTGCGAGCACAACACACACGCACTCACACACACTTTAAGGAGCTTGATATCAATTAACTAAAGCTCATTAAGAGTAAAGAGCCTCGACTCCACTGCAGGATCATGTCCTCGGTTCGACTGATTGATCAGCTGGATGATTGATTGATGATTTTTCCATTTTTGTTTATTTTATGTTAAAAACACTGCGATATTAATCATCTCCTTCCTTCTGTCCTTCCTCCCTTCCTTCCATTCGTCCTTCCCTCCTTCCTTCCTTCCTTCCTTCCAGCACTGCTTTTTTATGTCCTACCTTAATTCCTTTCCTCCTTCCTACCGTCTGTCAATCGGTCCGTCCTTCTTTCCTTCCTTCCCTCCTTCCTTCTTTCCTCCCTTCTTTCTCTCCTTCTTCCTTCCTTTAAACTGTCTGTCCATCCTTCTTTCCTTCAATCCTTTCCTCCCTTCCTTCCCCCCTCCTTTCTTTCCTCACTTCCTTTCTTTTGACTATCCGTTGGTCTGTCCTTCTTTCCTTCCTTCCTCCCTTCCTTCCTTCCATCGCTGCTTTTTTATGTCCTCCCATCCTCCCTTCCTTCCTTTCCTCCTTCCTTCCTTCCTTCCTTCCTTCAAGGATCTTCAATCTAAAAACCGGCCTTTTGTTTGAATGCCGAGTCGAACAGGAAAACAGGAAAGTCCTTCCTTCATCCTTCCTCTGCCCTTCCTGTCCTCCTCAAAACAACAACAACACAATTCCATCCAATAAAATCTCACATCAACCACATGTGATGAAGTCGGGGGGGTTGACGGGACTGCTGATACTAGCGCTCCGTGTAATTAGCGGAAGGAAAACATATTTGGTGCGTACACACCATCCATATTTCACGCCGGCGCCGCCCGTCACTCGACGAAACAGCGAATCGACCACGACGTCGTGACATCTCGCTATACGTTCCCCCCTGGAACCCCCCCCCCCCCCCCACCGGGGTCTAATCTGACAGGTGAAAAGCTAGCAAAGTTCATTAAAACTTCATGGCCGCCAGAGACGGCGTCAGATGGCGCCTTCCGGAGAGCGGCGCTCCCCCCCGCGGCGAGCCGGGAGGGAGGAAGAGTCACGGATCATCCCTTTGTGACGCCGAGAACATTTGACACTTGTTATTTTTTGCATGTGTATGAACGCAACAGCGAGGCTAAATCGGGGTGACGTGACACCCACACACACACCCACATGCACGCGCTTTCGTTGTCACGGAAACGACGCCAGACCGAGGATATGGTTTGTAACCATCTTACAAGAGGAGACGAGTGAAGTCTGCCTGATGTTAGCCGCTCCAGGCTAACGCTCCGGGCTAATGCTCCGAGCTAACGCAGCAGGCTAACGCTCCGAGCTAACGCAGCAGGCTAATGTACCCCCGCTGTTACGAGACGCGGGTTCTGTCAAGCTTTCCGCCCTCGGGTTGTCGTCATGGTTGCGGGAGCATCGAGGCAGGGGGTTCATGTTCCTCAGGGTTTCTCAGATTTACGCCAATTTACCCCAATTTCGTGTCAAACGGCACAACGGCGCCCCCTCTGGTTGGCGAGGAGAACTGCAGCGCGGTGGTGCCGCACAGGTAGCATTTCCAACGCGTTCAAAGGGAAAAAATGGGAAGAATAACACGAGGAGGAAGATGCGGCGAGACCTTGAGTCCGACATTACAATCCTCGGTGACGGTAACAGTATAAATGTAACTAAATGTAATGTAAAATAAATGTAACGACTGTTAAATAACTCTGCATTTAGCACTCATTCAATTCTAAAATGTAACATGCATGGATGGAAAAATAATATTTTTACTAATGTTACTTGTAGCTTTCACTGCTTTTTTGGATGCGACTTTCATGAACACACTCTGCTGCCAATGTAGTTTTTTTTTTTTAATTTGTTGTTTTTCTGGAGGGCTAACATTAGCATACTTAGCTCCAAGTTTGGTGTCAAAATGCCGACGTAAGGCTGGACTCTGACAACCGGCGCTGCCTCAGAACACAAAAGACATACCGTTTTTTTTTTCCTCCAAACATGTATTCGCCTTTCTATTTTGCAGCCTTCCATCTGCATCAACTTTTCCCTTCCTGGACATTTAGGGATCATTTGTATTTCTCAATTTCTCAAACGGGTCACATGATCAGCATGAATTGTGGGAAATGTCATGATGGTCAATGCACACGTTTGATTTGTTTATTTTAAGACAATCAGACCTTTTAAGACGTTCTCTTGAGTTTGACATGTGATCTACATGGTTCCGTGTTTTGTGTTTCTCACCTGCATCCAATCACAGCTGTCCTGGAGCGAGAGGCGGGGCTTAACTCGGACAGGTCAGCTGTCAATCATAGAGCCACATCTCAAGATGCGAACTGTTTTTGGACAATGGGAGGACGGCGGAGAACCCCATCAACCAGAACTTCAAACTTTCATCATTTTAGTGTTCTAACCATGAACTTGGACTGCAGGAGGAAGCTGGAGAACATGGAGAGAACCCAGGCTGGAGAACATTGAACCTCCACAAGATGGAACCCAGGCTGGAGAACATGGAGAACACAAATAGAGAGAACCCAGTTAACCATCAGCTTGGAACTTTGGACTTTCTTACTTTTAGGCAAGGGTTGTACCCATGTATTTGGGAGGAAGTCGGAGAACATTGAGAGAACTCCTGCAGGAGAACACTGAAACTCCACACAGTCAGAAGCCAAGCTGGAGAACACGGAGAACCCAGACAGAGAGAACCCACTTGACCATTGGCGTAGAACACTGGACTTTCTTACTTTAAGGCTGGAGTGTCAACCATGTGCAGTAAACCCTTGTTTTTCGTTCCAAAAAGAACCCGTGATAGGCAAAATCCGTGAAGTAGAAACCTTTATTTTTTTTTACAATTATTATACAATTAAATACTCTATTATACATCGCTGCTGTCGTCCTTTTTTTTTTTCTTCCTTCTTGATGGAACGAACGGAAGATTCATTAATTCCGTAATGCCGACCTACAGCCGCATGGCTTTTAGCTTCCCTTAGCGTGTCCAGAAGTTTAACTTTATCTGCGATAGATAGCATCTTCCTGCCGCAGGTGCTTTTGTCTTTCCAGAGCGTTTTGTCAACATTATGGGTTTTAGAGAAACTGGAAATTGTAAGAGAATTTGCACGTACGTCATGTAAATTCGGCAAGCTGTTTTACGTCCGTGTGCATATTAAACCGCGACGTTATTGTCGCACAGGTAGAGAAGAAGCGGAGTGACTTTTTAGCCAATCACAATGCAGAACGCAACGCACGACGCAAATCCGTGAAGTAGCGAAACCGTGAAAAGTAAACCGCGTACTAGCGAGGGATCACTGTATTCGAAGAGCGTCGAGAGAACGTGGGCGGGAGAACATGGAGAACTCAATTGACCATTGGCTTAGAACGCTGGAGTTTCTTCCTTTTAGGCATGGATTTAGCCTGTGGGTGAAGGCAGGAGAACATGGAGAACCCAGTCCACCACCAGATCTGGCTGGGGAGCCTTCTGGCTACGAGGCGGGAGCATTCAAACGAAATTTCCATCATCGTATTTTCACGATGAATCCCGGAGAGCATTTAAGCTAACGGTAGATGAAGGAACTCGCGGTTCCCCTTGTTAGCATAAATTAGTCGGCGTCAGAAGGAGACGATCAAACGTTTCCCCCCCGACAACGTGCGGGAACGAACAAAGACGTCTCCGTCTCGCCTCATTGATGTTTATCTTCATTTTTTCTTTTTTTTTCTTTTTTAAAAGCGTGAGAGGCTAAACGTGCGGGGGAAGTATCCCCGGCTTCCCCCTCGCCAGCCTCGCTCCCCAAGGTTTGCATTAAAACATGATAAAATATGAATCAAATAAGGACGAGCCGGAGCCACATATCAAGCGAACCGCCCGTCATATGTAAGCTAGTTTGCCTGGATGGAACCCTATATTTAAAAAAAATAAATTAAAATAAAAGGAAATTACAGCATGGAGTAATGCTGGGATACTGTGGAAAACTTATAGTAGTGTTAGCATGAATAACAGGAGGAATTTTACATGTATACGTACTTTTACACACACATACACATACTGAAGAAATCGCCTCTCTCAGTGTTTCAGTACTTCCTGTCTGTGACAGGAAGCAGGAAGTGACATGCATTTATTTAAATATAAGTGGATTGAGATTACGCTTTGAAGATAATATTTGTAGATTTTGAGAAGACAGTATTTAAACCACTGGCCACATATTTTTCTCGTGCAAAAAAGAACAAGGCTTTTGGGCTGAAACTCAAAAATGGATTCAAGACAAATTTCCATCATCACCAATTTCTTTCTCAAATGTAGACATTTTGTTTACTTTTAAGCAACACAAGTGATTAACTCTGTGTCAATGTTATTTTAGGTCTGGCCAAGTTCTTTATACACAAAAATCAGAATGCAAAAATGTTCCCCAAATTTTACGTTCTTTATAAACGATATTGAACTACAAAAGAAATCCTTTGAACTTATGGAAAAATCCAAAAACTATACAGTTTTTTGACTGATATTCCTTTAGATCAATCGAGTTAAATACAAATTGTATTCCCCATACCACTTTTTTTAATTGTTATTACTATCAATTTTATTATTTTAATTTATGAATTTTTACTCTTACAGTTAATCGATTGTATACAAAATGAATGTCCTTCTGTTTATTGTACAAATGTTTTGTCTGTTTATGTTAAATAAAAATTGTTCAAAAAAAAAAATTGGATAAACGTTAGCTACTTCACTGCTAGTCGCTCCCTGTAGCTCCTCCCACTTGGGGGCGGGGCTACTGTATTTCGTTTTCCATTGGCAACCAATGGTCTCCCTCCTCTGATGGAGCAGGAAGTGGTGGCGCCCCCTAGTGGCCAGGAGGAGACGACACCCGCTGCAATGACGAGAAGACGCAACAGCTCTCGATTAGCGGCATGCTAACGAACATCTCTCACTCTTTATCCTCTTTTTCTCTCCTTCTTCCTCCCTCCCTCCTCCGTTCTGTCCATCCCGAAGGTCCTTCAGAAGAAGAAGGGCTTCAAAGTCTGCATGTTGTCAGAAGAGCCGGCGTCCATTAATATTCCATCAGCGCGGCCCTTTCCACCGCCGCCGCCATCAAATATTTACTCCTGGAGGCTCGTACAGTGTGTGTGTGTGTGTGTGTGTGTGTGTGTGTGTGTGTGTGTGACAGTGCCAGACTGCTGTGAGTGTAATATGATGGAATGAATTGAGGAGGAGAGTGAATACACTTCAGGAAATGAGAAAATGTGTGTGAGTGTGTGTGTGTGTGAGTGGTTGTTAGGGCTGCAGAGATTATTGGTGACCTTGGGAAGTCACTGATAGTAAATCAACTGGAAACTTCATAAATCAGCACTCGGTTCTCAACCTGTGGTCTGAGGAACGGGAAGGCAGGAGGAGGCAGGAGTCACTGTTCAAGTCAGACTCCAAGACAAAGCCTGACTTTTAGAGGGTCAAAGCTTGACTTATAGTCCAAGTCAGAGTCCAAGTCATAGTTGAAGTCAAAGCCATTGCCAAAGCCTGACTTTTAGCAGGTCAAAGCCTGACTCATAGTCAAAGTCAGAGTCCAATTCATAGCCAAAGCCTGACTCTCAGTGGGTAAAAGTCTGACTCTCAGTTCAGAGTCAAAGTCAAAGCCACTGCCAAAGCCTGACTTAGCAGGTCAAAGTCTGACTCATAGTTCAAGTCATACTTGAAATCCTAATCTGATCAGAGTCGAAGTCAAAGCCATAGCCAAAGCCTGACTCTTAGCAGGTCAAAACCTGACTCATGGTCCAAGTCAGACTTGATTAATCCTTTAAGAGTCCAAGTCAAAGCCATTGTCAAAGCCTGACTTTTAGCGGGTCAAAGCCTGACTCATAGTCCAAGTCAGAGTCCAAGTCATAGCCCAAGCCTGACTTTTAGAGCAGGGGTGCTCAATAAATCGATCGCGATCTACCGGTCGATCGCAAAGGAAATACCGGTCGATCGCATGACATTAAAAAAAAAAATTGACGTCAGCCAATCATCAGTCCCGTTGCTCGATTGATATACAAGGCAACCAGTCTGATGACATCTGATTTATTCTGATTAAAATTTCATTGCTTGCAGAATTTCAAATTCATTTTTTTCATTGAAATATTCTTACTTTCAATTAAATGATTGTTTTAGAGTCTCATTTATGACCATTTATATCATATGTTTCCCCCTCAGAGGAGGAAACCTTATGTAATAAAAGTATAATAAGCAAAGTGTGTTCACGTTAACCAGAACCGTGGATAATTAGAGGTCATTAGTATCGAAATTGAATACCAACCATAATACAATTTTACGCTATCGGGTGAATTAATCGCTAACACAACCCACGGCGGAAAGTAAATGTCAGACTGTTTATAGTCTCACACACACACACACACACACACTCACACACACCTAGCGTCTCATTAACACATGATTAGCCAACTTAACGATTAACTCAGCCTTATAATTATCAGCAGGCATTCATGTGACTAATTGCTAAATGATCATAGCTAAAAATACACACACACACACACACACACACACACACACACACACACACACACACACACACAATAGAGATGATTATTGATCAGACGTGTGCAGGCTTCAAGCTGCTGTTGTACGAATTTTTTTTTTAAAAAATGTAAAAAAAAAAAAAAAACATGCTTTCGCTGATAAACAAAAAAAGTTGCGTTTTGCCCGCTAGAAGGAGGAAGTGGGGAAAAAGATTTAAGAAAATAAAAGTCACGGCAGCGACGGGAGAACGGGGGATTAACGCTGGGATTAGTGTTTAGTCTCTGATCAGATTTCCAATTAAAACCAGGATTAGGAAATAAAAGCATTCTTATCCTACATTCTTTCTCTTTTTACTTCGTTGATTTTCCTTGAATAAATTTCAAATACATATTTTGCCGGAAAACGATGTCCTTTTCTTTCCATTGAATAAATTAATAAATAGAGAAAACATTCGTCACCCACTTGTATTTTCTTTTAATATAAAAATGAATGACTAAAAAAACAGATGAAATAAATTGAAATCAATAAATAATTAAAGAGAAATAATTTATTGCCTATTTTCTTTTCTTTTGATATTAAAAGAATTGATAATAAATGAAAAAATATTTCTTGCCAATTTAATTTTTTTCTTTCATATGAATATAAATGATTAATGATTAAAATGGGAAAATAATTTTTCGCCTGGTTATATTTTCAATTAATCCTAATATAAATTCATGAAAACATGAATAAATAAAGAGAAATAATTTCTGCCTATTTTTTTTCTTAAAAATTAAGATGAATTACTGTGTAAATAAATAAATAAATAAATAAATCGACCGACTATTTTTATTTTATTTTGATATTAAAATTAACTACTACATCGATATGTAGAAATAATGTCTTGCCTTTTTTATTTTATTGATAAAAGAAATCAATTGTGGACATCAAGACTATTAAAAAGTAATTTAATTTAAAAAATGTTAACGTGTTGCTCAGGTGATCGCCGTCACACACACACACACACACACACACACACACACACACACAACAAAAGACAACACACCGACAGATCCAACCTCTTTTGTTGCTCTGCGATCGCTGTCTTTCTGCCAGCAAGCGGAAGCTTTTATTCTGAAAATAAAAAGAACATAATCCCGGT